>NW_017257709.1:224502-227785 GCF_001594055.1 Mycetomoellerius zeteki | reverse complement strand
GATTTCCTGCGAAACAAAGCAAAAAGGAGCATATGTCTATAGGACTTTTTTTCTTAGTTTTTTACTCCTCTACACGCTCCCGAAGTTTTGCCATTTAATTTGGAAACACCCTGTATAATATCTAAATAAAAGAGAAATTCTATATTCAAAGCAAATCTTAGTACACGCCAAAATCATTTTCGATCTTGAAACGAAATATGAGAAATATAATATAAAATTTATATTAAATCGATAAATGCACCTTGCTTAATTAAGAGCGCTACAAAAAACTATTAGTCTCTTATAAAATTTCAAAGCGATGAGCAAATTGCTCGTCCCTCCCGACCGATTTTGAAAGAATGAAAAATCGAGATGTCATGTATCACGCTTTTATATCTCGTAAATCGTGAATACCTGTATCGTATTCTATCCATATTCTCCATCAGCCTGTCCATCAACTATCAACGGGATATCGCCTGCAAATGGGCACGCCCAACGTTAACGACGTGAATAACTAACTGACGAAAAAAAAGGATAAATAAAATCAATGGGCGACCCAATGGTTAGCGAGACGATAAACGAATCCATTCGAACGATGCGGTGAAACGCGTGCGACGATGATATCAATCTGGCGCGCAAGCCGTCGATCCTTTTTTGCGTGCCGTCTCTCATCGTTTCTTTTTTTTTTCTCACCGCAACGGACGATAATGCGACCGCGTTGGAAACGCACGCCAAGCGTCGCTACTCTCCGGAGATCGTTTATCTCGTTTTCGCGTGTGACACGCTATAAAGCAGGGAGAAGTATACTCAACGATGAATGTTCGCCTAAACGACGGCGTTCAGCGATTTGTCATCACACCTCGTTTTTGACTCTCGTGCTTTCTCCCATCGCGATACGCCCGAATCTCGTTCGCTAAATCACGTACGTGTTAAGCCGGAATCAGACTACGCGCGCATGAAGATTGATAAAATAAAAGATTGAAGATTAAAATTTGACCAATCGGATAATTTTAATTTTAATCCGTTTGGTTCTAATTGACTGAATTTTTATCCTTAATTCGCAATTCTCAATCTCCAATGCGTAGTGTGATACAGGCATAAAGCCAATATCAGGCCAGAATTAGATTACGCATTAAAAATTATAAGATTGAAGGTTGAATATTGAAATTTGACTAATGAGAATAAAAAAATTTTAGCTTCTTTTATTTTAATTGATCAAATTTCAATCTTTCAATCTTCAATCTTTAATGCGTGGTCTGATACCGGCCTAATGCCAGTATTATATTAGCGATTGGAGATTGCGTGTACGTTTGCTTTTGCGTCTCTTGACCAATCAGAAAGGACTTGCTGGTCAGCAGCTTCTTTTTGATTAGTCAAGAGACGCGAATGTAGACGTAAACTTCAGGTGTGATATCGGCATTATGACTTGAATCGATCTTATTGGTGAATTCGAGCGTCACCTTGTATCTACTTTCGTTACGGCATAAGGTACTCTCGAGAGCAATTATAGCACGCGGCTTTGTACTGGGAGCAATTACTGGAAACGAACGATGATGTTACGCGTCACGAGTCATCGCGAGACACCGTGATATCGGAGCTTCGAGAACGATAATTTTGCTGCCAAGTCAAGCTTGTACATATTACGGTGACATTAAATGATACATTAACTCATCGTCCCCTCGTGGAAACAGAATGATAAGCGTTGCGCAGCGCCCGACGGTGCTTTAGTTAATAACAGCCAGGTACTTGGAGGTTTGCTATATTTATATACAGATAATATCGTTGCTGTAATAGCAGCAAGTCGTTAACCACCTTATCCTTGTTGCTTTCCACCTTATTCCGCGTTTTCTTTAGCAGGCGACAAGACGCGAGCAATTTTCCTTAAAAGGTGCGCACCGAACTGTGAAATTGCGATTCTGACGGGAAGAAAAGCGGCTATAATTGACGCGCTAACCGGCCAGGTTTATCACGTCGATAATACGATCCGCAGCAAAAACAGTGTTTGCTTACCGTATAATCTAATCTTAAATAGCTTATTTACAGCTTCGCAAAACTGTCATTTTTCAAAGGCCGATATTCATAGTCGGTTTTTATATTTAACTCTCCGCTGACAACATAAATTTTAACAATATAATTTGTAGGAAACAGAAATATGACGCACATGTCAAATATATCTGTAAGGTTTTACACATGCACAAAGAGGAATAATGTTCACTCGGCTTTAATATAAGAGATTGTACCAGTCTATGTTGAAAATATTCGGTTTTTTGAAATATGTCCACTGAAAATGATCATATCAAGAGGGTCGAAACGTTTGGAATGAAATAACGGTTGGAATGAAAAATTGTTGACTGTTTCATCAATCCTTGTCACAAAATTCGCATCCAATAACTAGCGCGGCTCTAATAGCTCGTTTTTTGTATATTGAATTTATATTCCAAGAACCTATATATATTATTTTTGTAATTGATAAAGGACCCCGCACAAAATATACGGAAAATGGATCTCGGCTAATTTGGCTGAATTTGTAATATGTTCTGATCGTCCTGACTAAAAGTCTCCATGGGCACGAAGTAAAATAATGAACAGTTTTTGAGTTATTGTACATCAAACTCTGCAAAATCGCTATTTTAATGTACAATAACTCAAAAACTGTTCATTATTTTACTTCGTACCCATGGAGATTTTTGGTCAGGACGATCAGAATTACAACATATTACAAATTCAGTCAAATTAGCCGGGACCCATTTTCCGTATATTTTGTGCGGGGTCCTTTTAACTTTTCTGTTAGCGATAGATATCTTCACGAAAGTCAATTTTTACGTTTTTTATTGTTTCGAATTATTGTTATAAAATAAAAATTTGAAAAAATTCTGGTATATTTGTCAAAACTTTAATAACGAGTTTTCATCATCATAAAAGTTGGATTGTATTTTACTTATTTTTAGATTTAAATTTATCTATCAATGTATATATATATATATATATAAATATAAGTCAAAATTATAAGTCATAAATTTTAGGAAACTCATATTCAGGATAAATCATTTGACCGTTATGTCATAATACATTTCAACCAATCAAAAAGATGGCGGTTCTCAAGATAAATAACAACAAAACAATATGTGATTAGTCAGTCATAACGTAATCTAAATTTTAAATCGTAAGAAATGGAATTTGGCATTTCCACGCAGTCACTGACTTATTGTTGCTTTACTAATTTATTTATAACTTGCTTTTGATTTATAATCTATTATTAACGACTTATTGTAGAATAGTACGTTGTGCGACAAGTGCGAGAAGT
>NW_017257709.1:188511-223850 GCF_001594055.1 Mycetomoellerius zeteki | reverse complement strand
GGCCAGGAAGGTTTTGCTGTGTGTTTGGTGGGATTGGCAGGGAATCATCCACTATGAGCTGCTCCCCTACGGCCAAACTCTTAATTCGGACCTGTACTGTCAACAATTGGACCGTCTGAAGGAAGCAATCGCCAAGAAGCGGCCAGCGTTGGCCAATAGGAGAGGAATTGTGTTCCATCAGGACAACGCAAGGCCACACACATCGATAGTGACTCGCCAGAAGCTCCGGGAGCTTGGTTGGGAGGTTCTTATGCATCCACCTTATAGTCCGGATCTGGCTCCAAGTGATTACCACCTGTTCCTGTCTATGGCAAATGATTTTGCTGGTAAAAAATTCGACTCAAGAGAAGCTTGTGAAAATCAACTGTCCCAGTTTTTTGCCAATAGGGACGAGGGTTTCTATGAGAGAGGCATAATGAAATTACCTTCAAAATGGCAACAAATTATCGAACAAAACGGTGTATATTTGATCCTAAATCGGATCATTCTAACTATACTAAATAAAGCCTTCAATTTCATGCAAAATAATGGATTTCTTTTTACTACACCTTATATATATATGTATATGTATTTTCCGGACTGCTGTCGACAACTGTGTACAGCTGTGTCGAAAGTCTCGTGGGGCGCTACTTGTCGCACACGTGACGTTACTTTCCGTACTGCAGACCGTGCGGGAAGTGACTACTTTCCATTCGGTTTAGTTACTTCCCGCACGGTCTTTACTTCCCGCACGGTTATCGGAAAATGGCTACTTTTCGCACCGCAAAGAGTGGGAAGGAGTCACTTTCGACGCACATGTAATAAAAGTCTATTAAGTAGTCTTGAGATGTCATAAACCAATCACAAAACTGTCTTAAGACATTATAATATAAATGTTTTAAGATGCTAAATGTTTTAAGATGCTATAATGTCTTAAGATGCTAATTATTGAGATAAGGAGAAAATAAAAATACATATCAGTATATTCAGAAGGACAAAAGTACAATCAGAAGGTCCCTCAAAAAAACTTTTTTAAGACAGTCTTAAAATAAGAACAGACTATGCATATCGATCGATCTATTTGATGTATTTACAATATTGACAGGAACTGAAGACTTTCCTACGGGTAAAATTATTTATTCGATCTCTCTGTACGTGCTATCAATTACGGTAAGTCAGACAATAGCGCAATAGCGAACGATATTAATGTATTTACGATTATTACATTGAGATACGGTTATCACGTCGAAGCGTTGACGTCCACAACTAACGGCTGATTTAATCGCGGGCGATTCTATTGTTCGACGGCTGACTCTAACTGCCGTTACTACTGCGCTCTGCCTCGTCACTCTTTACCCGTCCGAATCGATTCTTTTCGTTCGATTATCATTTATATATGTAAGTTCAAAAATATTTTATTTTATATAAAATGGGACACTTTTTTAAAATTATGTATTTAAAAAAATTGACTTTTGTTATATAATTATAATCAAAATCACATTAAATTTATTGGGTAATATAATTAAAATTATATCTAACAATATAATAATATTTATTTGCCTTGTGTAAAAATTGAAAGACAAAATCACGATTCACACGCGCACGACATTTGATATTTCATCCCAGTGTAAAATTAACATAAATTCACAATAGTGGAATGTAGTTATATAATGCTTTTGTATGAATCTCTTTCACATTGTTCAAAAATGCGCACAGAAGCCACTCTATTCAGCGATTCATAGTACCTTATAGGAGACACGTATTGCGATCACATGTATCTTAATGCATATAAAGTGCCATCGGAAAACTCAATACAGTAAAAGGAAGGCCACGATACGCCTGGTGCCATATGATAAGCAATTTTAAAGTGGCTCGTGGTGCATTATTTCGAGGATTTGCGTTCGCAATATTGTTGCGTACAAACGCATGATTGCGCGGAATTGCACCGTTTCGAATATATATTCCGCAACGCAAATACAACAAAGTTTTAATACACGCTTTAAAAAATAATGCAGTGGAATTCATTTAAAAATGAAATATTTATAAAAGGACTACGAACGAAGTAAAATTGTCGTGCTATAAATTTCACATTACATATACAATATATTCTTCATTTATATTAAAATTACAAACGTTTCGACTTACATTGAGTCATCTTCATGTGTACATATGTTATATTGGTCAATACATGGTAAATTTCAGATTTTCGTGACTAGTATGAACGAGCTCAAAAATGTTAAAAAGGTAGAAATATAATTCTTAGTCGATCAAAACCATAAACATATTAAGAATAGATTGTACATTTCTATGAAGTTGTCATTATCGGTTTAGAAAAAGCTTGAATCATATCTCTCTCTCTCTCTCTCTCTTTCTTTCTCTTATTTTAATTTAATTTAATTTAATTTAATTTTTAAACTTTTAGATTATTTCTTTATTACTGTAAGGCAGAGCTGGGCGATATCTGCACATTTCAATCGATTGGCATTTAGACTACGCACGGGATAATGAGATAAGGAGTGGGACCAAGCAGAAAAGCGACCGAAATGTGCAGATATCGCCCAGCTCTGCTGTAAGGCCGTGTATTTTGTTAATATTATAATCTTGTACTGTATAATAACTAAGTCCCAGCGCAAATAAATGGCGATTCTCTCTCTCTCTCTCTCTCTCTCAAGTATGGAGTTGAAGAAAGATGCTGATATGATTCAATTCTTTCTAACAGAACACAGATATTAAGATCAGGAAATGCATAATCTACACCTATTACATTTATGATCAGATGAAATCGAATTGTTCTTCTTAAAAGAATAGCAGACTGATATTTGTATTTCTGTCTCCGTTGAAATAATACGGAGTATTATAAACTCGTTTCGCGATTTCTTTTTCTTTTGCGAAACAACTACATAATGTTCTGTTTTTGACAAGAATGACAAAAGTTGTATCGTCGATTCGTGAAAATGTGAATTTTTGCAATAGCATTTGCTCGCTTCGGCTGAAACAGTTAAGTCTTCTAGTTTTTCACAAGTTTTTGGCGGACTCACATTTTCCCATTTCCGCGAAGTTGACGGTAATACTTTGTCGCCGATTTCCTCCGGGAATTCGAGTTTTATGGACGCAATGTACATTTCCCCGCCAACCGATGCTCAATTTGAGGATATCATTCGCAAATTGTATCGCGCAAAAGTCATTCGTCTTATTGCCTACACATTTCTTTCAAGTCTGATATGCAGCTATGAAGTCAGTCGAAAAGTTTTCTGAAGACTGCATCAAATTTAATATTACCAGATCGTTCATGTTGTACGGCGAACTTTCTACGTAAATCGCTTTTGACATATAAAGTCGAACATGTTATGATCATTTCTGCATGTGTATATGTTATTAAAAGTGTCCATAGAAAATAATTTCTTAACATTACGATAAAATCGGACTTCAACATTTCAATAATTGTTTTATTCATTTTATTCCGAAGTTTACATGCACTTATTCTCGTTATTATCAATGCGTGAACTTATAATAATTTTGGGTAATTATTTAGAATAGGGTGTCAGCACCGATGACCTTGACCTTGATATATGTTATCAAGGTCGTGACCCTGAGTAACCTCCGACAAATTTTAACCGTCGCTCGTCCTTCGTTAAAAAGTTATTAACAAAAGAAGTTTAAAAATTAACGTATTATTTCTGCTATACATGTATGATGTTAAGTATTATTCTACACCTTTCCCTGTTCAGAAACGTTAAACTTTTCAATTAAAGTAACTTTCACACCCCCCCTGCACAGGAGCACACGACTTCCATGATTGTACTATTGCTATGATTGTACTGTTGGGGTAAACTTCTACCGACGGGGTGGGTGCGGGAGGAGGGGGGGGGCATAGGGCCCCCTTACACCCCCCCGTGCGTGCGTGCGTGCGTTCGTGTGTGTGTGTGTGTGTGTGTGTGTGTGTGTGTGTGTGTTTTATATATATATATATATATACAGCAGAAATAAGATGTTATTTGATGTTTTACACACGCACGCACGCACGCACGCACACATGCACGCACGCACGCACGCACGCACGCACACACCGGGGGAGGGGCAAGGGGGACCTACGCCCCCCCTCCTCCCGCACCCACCCCGTCGGTAGAGGTTCACGCGACTTTCCACGCGAAGCGAGGGTTGTGTTTATTTTGATTTTGCGTTTTTTTTTGAGTAATATTAATAATACACTATCAGTATACGTTCAAACCTAGCCACAGTAAGAGTGTTATTATATGTATGTATGTACAATCATGTTGTTTCATGAATTCATTAATTTAACGTATAACTATGACGATTTAATAAATTATTATTTAAGTGCTAAACTTTTTTTGTTCATAACTTTTTAACGAAGGACGAGCGACGGTTAAAACCTGTCGGAGGTTACTCAGGGTCACAACCTTGATAACATATGTCAAGGTCAAGGTCATCGGTGCTGACTCCCCTGTTCTAGATAATTACCTAATTTTATAACAATATACATTAAGGTAATATTACATAGTTACGAAATTGCAGAAAATCTGAACAATATATTTGCTTTCATGAATTCAATGAGAGTCTTGACAAAATATTAAATTTTTTATCATACAATTACATTTAAAAATAGACACGGTACTGACAAGCGTTTACGAAATTATTAATGTACAATTAATTAACGAGCTGTAGACGTGATTCCCCCGTTAAATCGACCGTCACCGTGAAACGCGCCGGTTGGCAAACGAATTTCATTTTTGTCTATATCCCGCTTGAAATTGGACATCCATCGGGACAGTTGCTAATGGACGTATAATTTCATCGCTGTAGCGACAGAAAGAAAAATTGCCAGCGGCAGAAGACAAAGACGTTTAAATATTCAGAAATCATGAGAGTCATCTTGAATACCTAGATGAATGCCATTTTATTTCATGACAAACGAAATTTTTTCTTCGTGAGATAAAAAATTGCTGTCAACATAAAAGAAGACGACGTGACGTATCGTTCGATGGGAAGAATAATTAATAATAACTGAAAGTAGAAGTCAAATTCTGATAAAAAGATGAATGTTTATGGTCGACATATTAATTTGTCATATATTATTTATATTATATTATTTATATATTATTATTTATATATTATTTATAGTTTTCAATATAAATACAGATAATATTGATTTTTCTTGCTCTATTGAACTTTTTTATGTTTCGTATCAACTAATTGATAAATTACTCGCTGATAGCAAATTTTAACAGTTACGCGTAAACAATTTCTAGTGAAATTCTGTAATAAAAATTTAAAAGATTTATTAATAATTGTATTAAAAAAAAATTATTAAATCTAAATTTAAAAAGCGATATCAATTTTCGTTTTGATCAAAAAATGGTAATTAGAAATTTACATATATCATTATCGTAAATGAAAAAAAAATAGTTGTTAAATTTTAGTTAAAGTTAGGACCTCCAAGCTATACATAAGAACGATCGATCTTCTGAAAAATAACTTGTTAGTATGCAAAAACGAGATGGGAAGAGAATTTTCATCACACACAAAACGAAGTAAAACTGATAACTACTCTTCCGACATTATTTTCTACTCTAACATAATGGACTGACAACGTCCTTCTATTCTTATGGAACAACAACACTGGGACGAGAACTCAGTTTTTTACGCAGAAACGATATCCTAGAAGTGCTACCGTGAAACAACCATTAATATTGTCGTGATCCTGCTAATTTCCTGCCGTATCCATTTCTCACCCTACATTAACCACATTCCCTTATGATGCTTGGAAACGTAGATTTCCCTTTTAAGAAGGGAAAATAAGCAAAAATAAAGAAATACAACGCCAAAAGAAGTTAGAGCTTTTTCGCAATCTCGTAATACTCCAAATCTTTGAAAAGATCAAAATAATGCACTTTTCTCTTAATAACGAATAATTATCAAGAAACTCCAACTTCAGTGAAACTGTTGAGCGGATTCAGTTATAAGTGCGTTTTAAGTCTGTATCACTCCCTTCATATATCATTTCCTTACATGCCAAAATAAAAAGCTTTTCCTACAGTTTAGCGTAATGGCACTTAACTAGCAAACTATTAATTTTCCCAACTGACTCATGCTAGGTCACATGATAAAAGATATATCACATGAAAAGAGTTTCGTCAAGACACATCTTTGATGAATTTATGAACTTCTCGATGTGTATGTGTGTACCAGCTGCAGGCTTTCCTTCGAACACTCACCACTCCATTTGATTTCTTTCCTTTTTCTTTGAAGTTTCTTTTCTTTTTGAAAAGTCTTCTAACATCTTCTCTGCATTCAGTGACCTTTCGCAGCATTCGTCAGCGTAGAAACACGCCCGCGCCGTATTTTATTTAACTGTACTTTAAACTTGTTAGGACAACAAGCTATTGACGAGGACTCCGTAAAGAGATATAAAACGTAGATGTTTAATTCTCTCGTTTCTTCTTAATAAACGGTGCTGTTCCATAATTAACAAAAATATATGAAATCTGACTTTCTCCTCTTTGCATTTTGAGGTATTTTATTTAAACGTATATTCTTGTTTCAAATTATAGATAATTAATAAGTTAATAATCAAGCTGATATCTACTATTTTAACAACTTGCTCGCGCGCACACGTGTTCTTAGACCTTACTTAAACTTTACATTTAAAGATAGGTAATTAAATTTTACATTCTTCCATATTTTGCATGTAATATTCATTTTCCGTTCTTTACTCCCATATCCGTTTAGACCCTTCGTTACTTACAAATTAAGTTTTTCGTCTTGATTAAAGACAGTGATCGATTTCGTAAATTATTATTTCGTATCTTACTAAAATTGTTAGACTGCAAACGATATTAATGGCTCGGGTTGAGTTTTCGAGAGCGGGAACGTGATATTCGGTGCAAATAGCAAAGGAGTAATGCACAGCAAAGATCTTTTGAAATATCACTGCGAGATACCGACTCACGTTTCTTGATATTTCATCCGGTTTTGGTATCCAGTAATGCATCTGCGGATCTCCAAGTATGCTTTGATACTACACCAACCATGATACTCTTACGGCGGTTTGCTGCTAATTGCAAATTACTAACAATAGAATTTTTCTGCCAAATAAACAATAATTATTGCATAATTTCTATTGTAATGTCGTGTCCGCGTTTTAAAAATTTAACATGCAATGAGTGATGTGAATGTGCAATATAAAGGATGCATATTATAAATAAAATATAAAAGAGCAGACGCGAAATTTTATATAATCAGTGTCAGTTTGACGCATGCAGTACCTACATGTAAATAAAAATATATACTCAAAAATATATTATGTTACTCTAAAAAATAGTGGTGTCTATATATTTTATTCTCATTGTGTTGATGATAATATTAATACGAATATGATGTGAATTTAACACTACAGGTTTTAAATCCACACTATAATGTTGTTAATATTTACACCAACACAATGAGAATTATATAGACACCGCATGAGTGTTAAATCCACGCTAATATTTTTTAAAGTGATGATAATCCAAATCGTCGCACAATCCATAAAACTAATAACTGTATTTGTACACTATAAAAAACATTAGTATTAACCAATTGGATTTAACATTTTTGGTACGAATTTAACACCTATATGTGTTTATAATTCTCACTGTATTGGTGTTAATATTAACACCAACATGGTGTGAATTTTAAACCCCTAGTATATTGATACCATCATAGTGTGGATTTAAAATGATGTTAAAATCACATCATATTGATGTTAATATAACACTAACACAGTGAGAATTATATAAACACCGTACAGTGTTAAATATATACCGTAATTTTTTAGCGTGTGTACATTTATATATATATATATATATTACTAAGCACTAAGACCCGTTTTGACCGAAAATGGCTTTCTTCTTTTTTATTTGTGTTTAAACATTTTTTAGTCTACTTCACTTAATATTGTATTATAATTTCATCGCCTAAGAAAGATCGCGTCTTTATTCAAAGTGTAACGTCTAATGAACGGGAAGAATCTTCCGTTTCACTGATATCGCACGTAACTGTATTACTTAATTAATAACAGAAATGTCAGACGCGTAATGAATCGACTTAGCTGGATAGTTAAAGCGTGGACGACGTTCAGAGCCAAGTTGTCTCAATCGTAAAGCCGGCATAAATATTCAAAACCTCAAGATGCCGATGAAGCACTTAAGCTCCTAAGGTGAGATTGCGTTTCGATAACGCTTAACGCCGCGCGACAGCGGCAATTATGCGATCGATTGTCATGGAACGGAGCGAGAACAACCCGTGAACCCGCGTGAAGCAGAAAGGGTGTTGTTTTATAACGTAGCTTTGCCTTCATGTCCCCGACGCGAAGTGTTAAATAGAGCACATCGTTTTAATCAAATGTTTGATCAGCGGATTTACAATCAAACGGCGAGGAGCGTGAGTCGAATCGAGTACCCACATTCGTTTCGTTTGCCTATCCCATCGAATATACCACGACATCTCGATCGGGCACGTCGGCTGAGAAACGTTACGCTGTCGAATTAATTTACGTTAAATCGAGATTGATGGTTCCATGCTTGACGCTTAATATTAAAAGAAAACGCGTAATTTAAATTATCTTGTTGACATCTGTTTCAAATACTCCTGTTAATTAAAAATACTAACTTTATAAGTTTTGTTTATTTCGTAGTTTATTTTGTAGTTTGCGACTCGAGAAAAGCGAGGTTATTAATTTTAACCGTCACACGTTTGTCTCATAGCTTTTTTCGTTCTAACGTCCGGACGTTAGAACGTTCTCTCTTAGCAAGAAAATAATCTTCATTAAGATGAAAAAATGTATCCTAAAATTTCAATTAGGTACTTCCACAATCTTATAGAACTTGTTATGACTTTTATTACGACTTTGATCATAATTAAAATTAACACATAATTAATATTCGATCGTAATTAATTAACAATAAAATCTAAACCAATTCAATATGTGAAAGATTCGATTTCTAAATATTTATTGAATTTCAGAGTATATTATTTTCCAAAGTAGAGATAAATTTAATGTGCGCAATGTAATTTTCAAAAATTTACTTAACCCTTAGGTAAATATTATATATTCAAGAACGTTAATAGCTTAAAGTCGATCGTTTAAAGCTGATATCAGGGATGCCGTGTCCTATAAATTCTTTTATAAACACGAGAAAAAAATAATAATTGAATTTTAAAGTTGCACGTCTATTCTCATCTAAACAAGAGCATTCAAAAATGTCAAAGCATTTCTAAGTATCAATATTTTACTTCACTCAAAAGTCGACTGACATAAGACATATGCTTTTCGAAGACAGATTCGACGCGTTTCCTTTTCAAGGTATTGTCCCAGTAAAAGTGCCTTCGTATTCAATACTTCGAAGTCCTACTCACAAAATGAAAGAAGTCTCTGCAATCGCGTTCTGCGTTCACAGAACAGCAGATTGGAATATTTTTCGAGTATTCATTTTCTTTTTCTCGGAAATTTAGTCAAATTACAAAAAATACAAAAGATGTTAGAATTTTTTTTAAAGGAAATTATTTGTTCAAATATTTTTTTGTAAACGTAAAAGATATACACATGCAAATATCTATATTTCATAAATAGCTTTGTATTTTTGCGTTCATACTGAGCTCCTACTATTGTGGTTTAGCTAGTAATGGTTCGCGACGACATAGATAATTTGTGGAAATTCTCATTTCCGTCCTATAGATTCGAAATAAAAAATCAATCTTTATTTTACTCGTCGAACATTGTTTTTTTTTATACTGAATCATTAAAATGCCTTAAAATATGAAAGTAACAAAATGACGGTCTATCAAAAATGGTATGAATTTTTAATAAAAATCGATACTTTTACTTTGATTGGTTGTCTTTTCATTATTTTCACATTTTTAGTGATTCAATACCAAAAACGATGTTTAATGAGCAAAATAAATTGAATTTTTTTATTCCAGTCCTGTAGAATGGAAATGAGAGCTCTCACAAATCGGCCATGTCGCCGCGAATCATCATTAGTTGAATCATAATAGCGGGAGCTTAATATAGACGCAAAAATTCAAAGATTATGAAATATGGTATATAATATCTTTTACGTATAAAAAATTCAAAACGTTTGAATAGTTTTCTTTACAAAATAATTCCTTAAAAAAAGCACCTTATTTTTGAGATTCCTAAACCAGAATCTCACCTTAAACGATACAACTTTCGGTGACAGAAAGCTATGTAGTGTCGTCATGATTGACAAATGGATTTCGCTTCAGGTTACACGTTTCGTTTTTGACATAGCTACATTGACTGGAATAGCGAACGCTCACTTGTAAGTTCGAAAGTCTGTCTCTTTCACCCTCTTTCTCTCTGTTCAGACTTATTGTCTGTTTTTGCAACTGACAGACAAACACATTACTCAGCGAACTACACGAGCGCGTCCACGCGTATATGCAACTAGACCTTTCGTTTTATGACGTGGAACCGGGGTCTGATAAAGTGCACACTCCCACTTTATATATGTACCTACCACGCTTTTATTAACCCTTTCTCGTAAAATTTTTATTCCTCTAGCTATGCAACTCGCGCAACGAGAGAACGTTTGAAAGATATTGATTATTCGCTCATCGCAATAATTTCGTTTTCTGTTTACATATCGACATTTCAGTAACATGGATCGGAAAATCGAATCATAATTTTAAAAAGCGTTGTATATGTACTGTACTGAAATAAAATACTGTACAAACTGAGATATAAATCTTATCTTCGTATATCTTCTAGGACAAAATCGATGATACGTATACTGAGAAAAATTTCTGATTGAAAATGGACGAATTAAAATTTTCTGCTTTAAGTTTATTCACTCTAAAAAATATCGGTATGAATACTGTGGGTACGTTTCACTTAACGTTCGCAATGCTTGTGAATATCATTTCCTTGTTGTCATCAAATGTTAAACAAGAATGAAATGATGCATGCGAGTGTTGCTAACGTTAAATGGAACGCACCCTATAAGGTGTCTTTAACACTATGTGGTATTTATATAATTCTTACCATGTTAGTGTTAATATTAGTACTCTAACATGATGTGAATTTATAATCCCTGCTGTTTATATTAACACCATCATGATATGGATTTTAAATCATGATATTATATTAACACCAAACAGTAAGAATTATATAGACACCGCATAGTGTCTAACACTTTAAATCTACATAAAAAGTGTTAATGTTTAACACTTTGAAACTACACCGATATTTTTTAGAGTGTTATAATTCTAATTAAGATAATCAGATGTTCAATGATGACCGGAATTCTGATCAATATAGTTCGTTTTTAACAAGAAAATGTTTTTTATTGTATTATCTTATTTTAGTTCAGAAACTTTTTTCGTTTCGGACACAATATTTCAGCGGTACAGCGGTTTATTTTATTGTTTATTAGGAAATTCATAAAATTAATTACAGTAAGTTAGTAAAGTTGGGAACAAGTAAAGCCCGATAAAATAATTTACTCGTTTTGAAACGTCACGTCGTGGCGTCCTTGTTCCACGAACAAAATTATTTTTGTCGGAGGATAGGAGGCGAACCGCATTAAAATGTCGAAAGTGTCTCGACATCTTCGCAGTTTCATCGTCGCCGCGCGACGGCAACGGTCACGTTTTTTTAACGGTTAAAATGCATCGAAGCGCATCGCAGATAAGCAGCGCACCGACGGCACCGACCTTTTGGAATGTCCACTTCGCGAGACAGGAGGTGTAGATATTATGCGCGGATATTATTTTGAATTGCATATATGTGCGCAAACACGTACGTTTATACATGCGCAAAAGTAGACTGCACGTCCATCTACTAGGATAAAGGGAATGTTTTATGTATAAGTTGTCGTCGCGGGGGTGAAAGGCGAAACATCACGGAAGGAAGGAAGCGCAACAGAAGTCGAGAAAGCGGCATCGCGTCCAAGGAAAACGAACTCGACGGAGCGCGAAACCGCGAAAAAGCGGAACTAAGTCGGATGGGATTGTCGGATGTCGGCGAGTTGTACAGAATAGATGTGGACGTAGCTTTTCTTTTCTAAAGACCACAGTGTAATTATGACATAGAATACTTTAATCAATCATATAGCCATATTTTTTATTAGTCATTTCTTATTATCTTTAATATCTATCTGTACAATTAAATATTATTTTGTAGATTTAAAGAATTAAATATTATTTTTCAGATCTCTTTTTGTTAATTATGGAAATTTATAAATGACTATAATGAAAAGGAAGAAAAAAAGAGAAAGGAAAAGCAGGCTTAAAACTTTGAATCTGTTTTACAAAACGTAATGTTATGTTACAGTATAAGATATTTAAAAGCTTTGCTGTAGAAAAACAAACTCTAAAAATGGTTAGGAGAAAAAGAAAAATAATAAATATTCTCTACTTCGGATATTACTTTCTAAATTTTAAAGTTAAAATAAGAATTCTAGATTTTTCTTCCCAGTGTATCCTATTTTTACTTTAGGGTCTCACCGCGTTGGTTTCCAAAAAGAACCAACCATCTCCCTGTTAAGTTATTGAAAATAGAAAAACGAATATTCAAGGATATTCTAATTCAAGGGTACTCTGCCGTTCGAACGCAGATGCAACTGAAGGTATTTTCTTTATTTTGTAAATAGAGAAATTCAATGTATTGAGTGCCAAAGCACTCCTTTTACTCCTTTTACTCCTACAATATCTGAGTTGCGCATCGATTCTACCTTCAAAAAAACTTATGCCAGCTGATACTCTTGAATGAATTTAAAATATAGATTCTCGAGAATATATCGATATTTTTCAGTGTTCTTATTTTGTAAATATAAAACTTTAATATTCAATTATTCGTAACTTGGTAGAAATACATATTTATAAGATATGGAATCTGATATATATGTATCTACTTTAAATGATCGATAATTAACGTTCTCGAATATGTTAATTTAAGAAGAGTTATCAAACTTTTTGAGAGTTGCAGGGACACACACAATATATACATATACACTTTACATTTATCCCTTCTCTTAGAAAATTTTACAAATTTAAAACCAACTTTGACTTCAACCTGCAGTTTTAGTCAAAGTACGACACGAATAATTTATGTTTCACGTATCGTCCCTCATATTTCATACCGTGAACGAAGGGGCGCAAGGGATTTTTCTCTCCCTCTCCCCTTATCCTTCTACCATACTTTTCCTAATACCAGCAGGTTCGCCAACCCGCGATATTTTACAACTGTTATGTACCCTCGCGTACGTCATTTCAATTTCTGTCACGGTTGTTGCCCGCGTACATTTCGGCCGCGAACCGGCTGAACAAACAGGTCGCGCGTGTGATTTACAGCTTAATATCTACGCGAATATCGTATGTAGCGAGGACTACGTTTATTATCGGCCGGAGAGTAATCAGGAACGGGCATTAAGTTTATGTCTGGCCGCATTACATTCGTCGTTACGAACCAACCGCGTTTTTTATTGTATATCCAGATTACGTATAATTTTCACATATGAACGATTTTATTGTACCATACGTAAAACTCTTCTATGTCGCTGACGAGATTTTACGAACATCTAAGATAAATGTAATGGACAGTTAATAGACATGACCCAATTATTGGATGAAATGACAAGAATTTTATATATTAAGCTTTTAATGATATGTACGACTCTACACTGAGAAAACAAGTTGGATTAATTGGAATTCTGGTTGAAAATGGACAAGTCAAAATTTTTTAGTTAAATCTATTAAAATTCTAATTGAGATAACCGAATTAAATTCTGATTGATGTCATCAGAATTTTTTAATTTGTCTATTTTCAATCAGATATTTTTTTTAGTGTAAATAAATTCGTTGTTTATAAAAATTTAATGAGGCGAATTTATTTCATACATATCCATTGAAAAAAGAAATGTTTAATTTTAAGATATTAAAATATTTGGTCACTTTATCCAATAATTGGATCATGTCCACTAACTTTCTGATACATTTACCTTATCCCCTATTTGAGAGGATGTGCAAATTTTATCTCTGTGCCACGTTTACGATATTCGTGCAATCGCTATGCGTTTTCTGGGTTCTTTCTTTCGGCCGTCCTATCTCAGCAATTCCTTAGAAAACTGAATAATGAGCGAGCAAGCAATTTAGCGAGGAATACCACCGGCAACGACGTAAGGATGCACTGTGTTGCTAGATTAATGGCGCCGTTGGGCGCGTAAGCGAACGGAAAGGTTGCCTCTGCCAAAGTTCTATTTATTTTGGACGGAATTTTATTTGTTGCTGCCTGTGAAGTTGCGGAGAAAAAGTTACGAGATCTGTAAATGCCTCTTTCGCGAAACGTCGGTTAATTTTAACTCCAGTTCCGAAAACGGACCGAGAATCAGTTAAACTAAGGTTAAAGTTAACTGACATTGATAAAACTGGCTCTGATGGAACCGAAATAAATTCCTATGTGGTGTGTATGACATCCCATAATCCTGGATATATTTCTCCGGCATTAAAGAGACCATTCCGTGGAATTTTGCGGGAGCTGATTTATGTGCAATCTGAAAAAGCTTCTATAAACAAACGACCATGTTGTACGCACATGCACAGCTGTTGGCACTTATATAATGTTAAATTATATGGTACTTGCGCCAATATGATCGGTAACAGCTGTGATTTGGACAATGGCGTACCCAGCGCAGCGGAAAACGAATTCGATCGTTTTCATCCTACATGACAATATCTTGTCCCGTTCATCCTATATCCTATAACGTCTCGTACATGGACACAGAAATACCAGGCTATCTGTTCCTTCACGACAGTGATTTTTCCGAGCAAACGACAATTTCGGCCGATTCGAAAATCATAAATTCCAGCCGCACCGCCGCCGACGAGGAGACGATATATCACGAGTCAAGAGGAGATCGATGCCACCGACGGTACCACGTTCTTCCTCCTTCGCCAGGCGACGACGTAGAAGATGCACCGCCCGTTTTCGCGGTGCAAACGAGCCGGGCGAGAAAAAAACGGGAGCGAACTACCGCGGAGAAAATCAAACAAAGTGTTCGCCAGTGATGTCGACGGAGGAAAAATAAAGTCGAAAGCGAGAATAGATAGAGGTAAAAATCGAAAGAACTGCTGCGAACAACGGCGCGAGCCAAAAATATCGTGCAAATGAGTTTCTTACGTGCAAGAACGCTCGTTTGAGATTTAGCACGTTGAGAAGACTTTCGGATCAATTCTCTTTCAGACATAAAATGGATAAATTAGATTTGATTCGTAATAATATTTTCGTTTGCGCGGTCTATTCGTAATGCTACTGCGCTATAGAAATGAAAAAGTGCATAGAAATGCGTTGCATAGAAATTATATGCAAACAAGTTGCTTGCACTTTCGAGCCCCTTTTTTAACGAATGATTTATGGTTTCGTTCTTTCTTCTCTTCAAGGCAACGAATCAGAGATATCATCGCAACGGGCAAAAAATTAAAATCGATTGCGTCGGGCATGGATCGCAATTAAATCGGCAGAGGTTGAATTATAGGTATACGTATGCGTATGAGTGCGTCCGTGTGAAATTCTGCCTGTCATCTCGCCGCGCGCCCCGTCACGTTCGATGCAGTTTAAGCGCGCAAACTGTTACATACTTCCGCGCAACGATTTATTGGCTCGAAAACGGCAGACCGAATTGTTTCCCTTTTTTAAACTCTTTTTTCGCGATAAAAACGCCAGCGCAGAGGCGCGTTATGAAAATCCGATGCGGCAAGCGCTGCGGTGGTCGTCGCTCAATTATCGCATTAAAGTTTCAACCCTTTGCGTTAGAAACATTCGCTAAATTGGACGCTTCCTCATTACGTTATTTGTTGAAAGCAAGTGTATATTAATATATTATTAATTTAATCGTATATAATAATAATAATCAACACTTTCGATTACATTTACTCTTTCAAAAAGAGAGAGAAAGAGCAGCGTGAAGCTTTTAGTCATATTTAACGTAAAGCAGGATGTAATTATGCTTGTCTATAATATGTTGTAATTATTCCCAATTTGCTTCTCAAAGTACTTCACGTGTCGATTATATTACTCGGGGACTTGCTGATGCACAAAATTGTAGGCAGCGAGCCATAGCGTCGACTGAATCACGTTTAATGAAGCGAGCAAAAAACTCGAAAGGGGTAGAAGGCATAAAAGCGGCAATTTAGTATTAACAGTGCGGCAAGAGTTATGTTTCCGTTATTCAAAACTGAATTTCGAAAATATAACTCGTATTTGAGAAATAATCGCTAAGACTCCGCGAAACTCAATTATCGTCATTTCGAATATTTTATTTATAATATTCAAATACATTTCGATTTGTTAAATCCAGAATTCGTTTGAATAAGGCATTCCACCAATTAAATAAAATTAACTTTAATCTCGATTTAATTTATTATGTATCTTTTTCTAATGCCCGTTTCTATCAATGTAATTTAATTTTTATTCAACTATTATATTTCTTCATTTTTTCTAGTTCTAGGAATTAAAAAAAATGAGGAGTATAATTGAACTGAAATTAAGATTAAAGTTAATCTATATTGGTAAAAATGAACATAATTTTAAGAATTTTAAAATAATCAGAAAGTTAAATCGAAATTAAAATTTATTTTACATTGATAGAACCGGACCTAATATCCATTTCGATTAATATATATAAATTAACTTTAATCTCAGTTTAAATTATTTTTCATTTTCTTTTAGTTTTAAGAATTAAAAAAAAATAAAGAGTAAATTAACTCGAGATTAAAGTTTATATTGGTAAAAATAAGTCTAATACTCGTTTTTATCAATGTAGATTAACTTTAATCTCGGTTCAACTTACTCTTCATCTTTTTCTAATTCTTAGAACTAGATTTACTTTCTATCAGACTAGATTAAAGTTAATCTACTTTAATAGAAATTAATATAAGGATCTCTTTAATCAATCTTCGGTTAAGCAAATTGACAAATTGTTAATTCGCAGTAATAGTAGTGCCAGTTATCTTAGAAAAGGAAAAGAGAAATAAAGTATAATACAAAGATTGGTAAAAGAGACCATAAAGGTCACTACGAGAAATATACTGCCAATATATTTGTTCGCACTGCTTGCACTTTTTGCATTCAAGATCTTTCTGAATTTCCTCTTTTTTCAGAGCTCGAATATATATATTTATCTTGTTTTAAGTGCAAACATTTTTGGGAATTTCAAGCAACGCGAACAAACCTATTAGCGTGCAAAGTCAACGGTGCTCGCGATCGAGTCGAGGCCATCGAGTCGAGAGACTCGTGAGAAACGATCGCGCGAGATGATGAATCGCGAGAAGAACGGCGTTCTGAGGGAAAAACGTACTCCATTTTCCGGCGGGGCGATCGCGGTTCGAAAAAACTGGCCCGTACCCGATCTCGCGGAACTCCTGACTGTGCACGTCAGCTGCAGTGCATGCCCCGTTTCGAACATCTGTCGATTTATCATTCTGACTTTTGTCGTGATCTTACGTAGGAAAAGAATGTCATATAAATGAAAGATGACACGAAAAGACATTTCCGCTTAACTTCTTGACAAGATTGAACGACGACGTTGATACAGAAATATTGAAAATACTTCCAAATTCCGTATGTTTCTAATTGTTTAATTCAGCACTGCTGAACTTAAATTATAATAGCTGATTATCCTTCTACTTTGAAGTCTATTAAGCCAAATCAATGGCTAATTTTATTACTGAGGTTAATATGCTTCCGCAATGATGAAACATTAAAGTAGAAAATCCAATGATTCATCGTCAAAGCTATAAGTCTCAGCTCAACGTTGATTAAAATCCTGCGATTTTCAAGAGAGTTGTGCACAAAGAAATATAAGTGCTATTCTTCTCTTTCTCTTTAATTCTCTTTAATGAGAAAGCTCGACACGCATATCGCCTGACAAAATCCACAAATAAGAGCTAATCAGAAATCAGAGTTAAAGCTTTGAATGTTCGAAAGTATCCCGAAAGAGATTGCTTATTCAAGAATAACAGGGTTGACTCTCTCTCTTCGCGAAGAATCGAAATATTCTCAAACGGAAATTGCGAAAATCCCGGTGATCGTTTAGATCCAAGATAATATTTCGGCAACAGCACTATTCGGCGGCTTAATTGAATAGTATAAAGATACAAGGTTATTGATTCGGCACGTATCGTTGATAGAAAAATCTTTCCAAATTTTTTTGCGGAGCATAACAATTAATCTCGCAAACCATTTAAAAAAGAAATAATAGATACGATTTCCCATTCGTAAATTTTGAACGTTTATACAAATTCATCAGAAAGAAATGCAATGCTCGGCATTTACCAACCCGACTCTAGTATTGCGAAAATCCGGGAATTATGAAAAAGATCACGCTTCCCGTGATAAAGAAGATTCGTGAACGACCATGACTTTTAAATCAGAGACATCGTAAATTCACCTTGGATTCATTTGGAATCTTTTTGCTATCTTTCTCTGGCGCTTCTAATCAAGGATAATAGAGATAATACTTTTATATTGTCATCGCGAGAACGAAAAGTTGCTCGCGCAACTTTTCGTTAACTTTGTATCGTTCGTTTCATTCCCGCGCGATTTTCGCCGGTGGACGAATATATGCTTAATAAAGCTTTCGCACCCTTAAATCGAAATATACACCGCCGCTATCCAATCTCTATGCAGATGCGAGACGAACATGTCGGATAATGCGCGAAAAAAAAAGTATGCCATCGAACGGCAGATAAAGAGAGCAGCCATCCGATTTCGGTGGCAAAGCCAACCTGGCTCAGTGAATTCCCGCGTTTTCGGTATCCTCAAATTTATCTGTGGTACTTTCGTCAGTGCTCTGGGGCGTAAGTATCTTTGAAACAGAAAATCCGAATAAAATAGAAATATTGTTGTGGATTTTTCTGTAGGAAGAAAGTCGCACGATCGTGAAGACGTAGAAACTGTTGACTCTTTTAGATTGTTCTATCAACGAAACGAATCCAATGCAGGACACTTGTATATTTTTAATCGGAAAATGAATAGGGCATTTATGTTACCGGGTAAGCTTGACAGTACAAAAATAACTTTATCGAGACACATATTCATTTTGTCCGAATTTATTAGAAACGGCCGCGATAAAAAGTTGATCATAAGAACGATCATAACACTCAGGTATTCCATATCAAGGCTTCTCATATAAAATAAATAGTCTCATAATAGTACATGCCTCTGCAACGTGAGAAGTGTATTCGTCGTTAATAAGTAACGATGGCTGTACAAACGCGAATGTCCTCTGTTATTTAAAAGAAGATTATTTTTACGACGAAAATGGCATCACCAAGCTCAGGAGAGGAGTTAATAACTAACGCAGCTTCTTCGTAAAACTCTGAAATAGAATTTTTTAAAAATCTTCAAACAATTTTTCTTCATCATAATAAAACAATTTTCATTAGCAAAAATGTCACAAGTTAACAAGAAATATCACACACACACACACACATACACACACACACACACACACACACACACACACACACACACACACACACACAATCTTAAATATTACTAAACTTCCACCAAGAACTTTAGACACTAAAGATTATAATGAAGCATTAAATGAATTTTTCATAAAAAATAACTCGTTATTTTGTCTAATTATTTTATGAATACAAATGAATAGTTATTAATGCATTCTAAACATTTCCATTTTTAGATAAACGCTTTGAGCAAACTAAATTTATTCATTGGAGCTTCAGAGTAGCAGCTGTTTACTTCATTAGACAATCAGCAGAAAAGCTGTTATTTAAATATGACAATCATTATGATGGTTTGCTTTTGCAACATGAATTTCAAATTTTAATCCATGTACTCCCGTTTTAACTCGATTCGAGATAATCACATCCATTGCGCATTAATAGGACGCCGGACAATAATGATTGATTTTTATCGACGTAATGGATCAAATAATTGGGATCGAATTCAAAACATTAAACGTGCCAAAAGTTTCGTCCAAATCGTTTAAAAACATAAAGAAAACAAATAAAAGTATAGCAATAGATCCAAAGAAAATATCATATATAAATAAAATATATTAAAAAATAGAACAAATAAATAAGGAACAATAACAATTATTTTTAAATTACAATTTTAAAAAAAAAAGCATAATATGATACGAAGAAAATGATATAAAATAAAAGAAAAATGAAATATAATATAATAAAACATAAAATAAAACAAAATAGAAGCAGGAGGTGAGGGAGGGGGAGGGGAAAAGGGAGAGGGGGAGGGGAGAGAGAGAGAGAGAGAGAGAAGGAGGAGAAGGATACTTCTACAACAGAGCCGTATAGACCAGGTCTGTCACAGTCGATAACGCAGCTAAATGTTAATTAATACGACATGACATATGCAACTGGCACTAATTTGAAGGCCAAATCGGAATGCCCAGCGGGGAACTAAGGGGGAGTGCTGCGAGCGTGAGCGTAATAATGCAGTGCCTGCACTGAATGCACCTCGGCGACTTGGAGGCATCGAACTCCGCTCGGCCGCCGGGGATTGTCAGCTACCTCGAAATCGAAGAGACTTCGAAGGCCGTCGGCCGCTATCGCGTGCACGGAAAGCATTTAATTACTGATGGCTCCTCGCCTGACGGAACTCTTGAATTTCACCGAAAAATAATCGGCGAAACGTCGGCCACCACGAGACCGACGATCAACGCTGCTTGCCGGATTGTGATTGAACACAATAACACAGATCAAGTTATTTTTGCGCCCTCCTTTGCTTTGTTATTCCTTTGGGAAGAGCGAAAGCTTATACAACAACGGGATCGAAAGGGAAGAGACTAAAGCTTGAGATACAATTGAAAAGCATAGGCAATAGGAATAGGGAATAAAAGATTTCAAAAACCTATCGAAAACCATGCCTATACCAGAATACACACTCTAGTTATTCCCTATTCCTATGCTTTTCAGTTGTGTCTCAGGCATAAGATCAATTAGACATCGGGAATGGTTGTGACATCTCGTGATAATTCGAGTTCTTGATTGCGTATATACACACGTATTCAAAGGGAATTAGTGCCAAAGAGAACCTTATAGTTATTATTTGCGGGATATAATAAATAGAGAAATATAAAATAATTATACTGCGTGAATGAACATCAAATCTCGTTGTTGATCGGCCTTATTGGTTGTCTAATGACTCTTTCATTTTCATTCTATTGAAACGAAATCGTAAAGGATGACTCAAATCGTTACTGATCAATTTCTTTGAGCTCCATGTTATATCGTTCGCGGATTCAGTGTGCGAGCTTTTATGCCCGCACTCTGAATCCCAAAACGGAATAAGGTGGTAGAAAGGAATGACTAGGAAAGAGCGGCGAAGAAAAGCCAAAGAAGAAGGGATTCATCACGGATGAACTTCGCCTTACTTAGCTCTCGACAAAGCAACGAGAGAATTCTCTATCGTTTTGCTGATTAAATCGTACCGTTTTATTAAGACGATGGATGTAAATTTTGAGATTTATAGAGCCGCGAGAAAATGCCTTTTATGCCGTTTTACTCTGAGACGAGACGGAGTTTCCAATCGTTTCCTATTGTCGCAGACACAGACAGACCATCATCGACCTCTACTCCATCTCACTTTCCGATTCCGTAGAACATTCAAAGCAAATTCCAGAAGATTTCAGGAGATTTTATTATACTCAGAAATCTCATTTGCGTTCTAAACGTACATACATAGGCCATTGATCCCCTTATTCAAATTGCGAAGTAATATCGATTGTCCTCGTTCGAATAAATTCCTCGAGTTTATTCCTCGTTTTCACCTAGTCGATTTTACTTTTCGATGTGACACAAATATTTTTCTCTCCTCACATATTTGCTTTGAAAACGTATAATAAGATATTCAAATTAATGAAGATGGGTGGACACTAGAAAAAAAAACTGTGATTTTTCTGAACAAATTACACAATGCGAAATTATGTATTATCGAGCAGAGATTACAGCTTTGTTTCCATCTCGAACCGACATTGTTCTCTCTGTTGCGCGATGAGTGAGAAGGATCGAAAGATTTAATAATGCGGTTTTACTTCATCAAGGTAAGAGAAGAACTTGACTATATGTATCATGTAACAGGCATGTAAGTTCTCGGTAATATAGAGCTTGGCTATTACATAAATTATTTCATTACGTTAAAAGAAAAGCGCAACATTCGCAATATATGTATATTGCGATATATGTATATTTATGTATCACTACTGACACATCACTACATACTACTACATCAATATCTCACGCACACGTACACGTAAATTTTCGTACAATAACGTTTTAATTAGACATCTAAGTCCAATTCTAACAACTCCACGTTGTTTCTTCGTGCAAACTACTATTCTGTGAACTACTGTTTCGTAAGTATTATATATTATAGATTGTGCACAGCTTTTATATACGTAAAGCAAATGTTGTCACGATGTGCTCTAGAGTGTCATATTGGACTAAGAAATGGTAAAAAAGATCTCGAGTTCGAAATTTTTTTATGTTCTCAGCATAAACTCCATCTCACAGACACGTATTAATGCGTATACTTTAATGGGTTTTCAAATTAAATCTATAAAAAAAGTAATTGTTACACAAAAGTTATATGGTTTAGTCGATAATTCAAACGGCTTTAGGATCCTCTTAATGGTTAATTTATTTAAATTTACATTAATGAATTAAAATTGCATTGCTTTAAACTACGTAGATATTAATAAAATAAATTCACACATCACGGACACATGAATTCGAGTAAACAACAATATAGTATATAAAGCAGTGAAAAAATTGAACAAAGATAAAAAATTTAAATGAGCCCAAATTAGATGACTATAATAATATCATTTTATTCATATAAAAAAATAACAAAAAATACAATCCATGAAAAAAAGTAGTATATAACACTACATATAACACTACATTCGGTAATTGAATATTTAAAATTTTTGATTCAGTATTTAAAATATTTTAATATTACTAATTGATATTTTCGTATTCAAAATTATTACACTGTTAAATCTATAGTGTCAAACTTAATCTAATTTAAGTCGCCATTACTCTCCTATTTAATATATTATTATTTTATACTAAAACAATGGAATTGAACAATTTAAAACAATTCAAAATTTAGATTAAATTTGATACTATAATAGTATCAATTTGAACTGTTTTAAATTGTTAACTCCATTGTTTTACTATGAAATAACGATATATTGAGTAGGAGCAGTGGCGACTCAAATTAGTTAAATTTGACACTACATTAGATTTAACAGTGTAGTTATATGGCGGCGAGATACAATTCTTCAAATATTTATAACTCCATCGCAAGTACTTCCCATGGAACGCGAGTTACTTTTCTAAATTAAAAAAATTCCTTCGGTAGCATGACAATATATACTGAGCTTCTTCATGGTAACCGAAGAGAAGCTGAAAGGTTTTCTATCGAATGGATGTGCAAGCTTGCAAAAGACTCTCGAACCAATTTGCGCGGACTCATCTCATAAATCCGACATCGGGGAGTCTGCCGAGAGGTAAATAACGTCGTTATAGGCGACTCTGGAAGAGTGTCAAGTGATCGTTGGCGCCGCATTGACGCTTATTTCCGCGAAAGAAATATTTATCTTTTCACGGAATATTCGAATTCGGCGACTTTTTCCGTTTCCAGTTGCGCAAGTGTTTCAACAACGCTACAATATTGGATGTAAGACCGTATATAAAATAATTTTATTTTCTTTTTTATTTTCTTCCGACAATACTTGGCAGCGTTCTATAAAATTACGTCGGCGATCGCATTCTACAAAATATTTCACGTCGCTTTTTCGACGAATTAAATGGAAAAATAATTTATACTTACGATACACCATTCGTCCGAGGATGGGCATTCCATCAGCATGTGTGCCGTATAATTAATGCACGGTGTAATGCTGCCAACTCCTTCATTGTACTGTCCACATTTGTAACATCTGAGACCGTGCGCGACACCTGCGATACATATATAACATTTAATCGTCAAGTAAAACCATATGGAAAGCGCGCCGCTGCCGCAAGAATAATCCGGAATAGAAAGCTGAACAAGCAATCTACAATACAAATCGCACGAGGCACGAAAATCTATACTGTTGAATTCATAATGTCAAATTATAACTAATTTGAGTTATTTTAAATACTTCTATAGATTGCCACTACTTCTGTTCGATATGTCGTTAATTTAAGTAAAACAATGGAATTAAATTAATAATTAACTCAAGAAAATGTATTCCCTAAATCTGAATTAATGGATGAATCACTGATTACTCAATGGCATTAGATAATCAATGAAATTCAAACTACTATAGAAGAAAGTTTGAGCATTATATAATTGAAATACCGATATTTTTTTATATCAGTTCGAATCTTCAAACAAGATTAGGGATTCTACATTTCATTGACTGCGTTCAGCAGAAAAAACAGCTTTGCAACTGTTGTAAAATTTTTGAATATTATTGATTTATACATTTAGATGAGTTCCTCAGTGAGGAACTAAGGGCAAAACCAATCATATTAAAAAATTTTACAACAATTGCAAAGCTGCTTTTTCTGTTGAACGCAGCCATTCACTGATTACCAGTGGCATACTTAGGTCCGGTCTCACCAACTCTGATTAAACTAATCGGCCGATTAAATATTGCCAACTGCAAGACTTGAAAACATCCTTTTTCTGGCGGGACGCCGAGTACTCACGTGCTCGACTCGCATGGCTTTTTCGCATTTGAGAAATTTGCCATTAATACGGACCTGTGCTGTTATTCACAATTACCAGAAAATTAGGTTATGTTTTCAGTCTTGCAATTGGCAATACTGAAATTGACCGATTAGTTTAATCGGAATTGGTGAGACCGGGCTTTAGGACTGATGTCAGTAATTATTCACTGATTCAAATTTAGAGAATATTACATTTAACTGAAATTTAATTTATTATTATTTACTAAATACGTTAATATAGACTATGTTTACTTTGTTCAGTAATCTATTTCTGTGGTTAGTAAACTAACCACAGAAATAGATTAATTTACATTTTGATACATATATGTTAGTTAAAAATAACAAAATGTTATTTAATTTAAAGATTACCATTGCTTCTTTTATTTTATATCTAACAGTGTATTTTCCTGATCCTACATTCACTCTATATCGGGACGAAAATAATTCGCGACAGTTGAAATGCAGCAGATTCGCAATTGGCTCCTCAACTCGTCACTCACGATCCGATTCTTAATCCCGTATGCGTGCTATAAGATTCAAAAATTGATGGGACCCATAAAACGCTTAATCGCGTCTCATAAATGCGAAAACTCGGGCGTTCTGGCCAGCGCATATTCCGTACGCGGCACGAGTAATAGCGGCTTGGCTCGTTTCGCGAAGTTGGTCGAGTTTCATAATGCAAGCGACGCGCGAGAAAAAGTTTTACCGTGCTTTTTCGCGCTGGACCGATCGAACTCTTTTTCACCGGCGAATATAATGCGCGTCCGTAAAATCAGAAATTTATGAGGTGGTACTAAGCGCCACCGTCGATTCCAGATGAGACGCTCGCTAGCAGGGGTAGCGGGAGATTCGCCACTCGCTAGATTAAACTCGCTCGCCTCTCATGACGAAAAAGAAAGATAGAAAGAAAAAGAACTGACGAAACAGTGCAAGATTTTACGTGCATCTTAAATGCAGTCTGTCAATTCAAATGTTTCTTATAAATTTCAAATTTATTCAATTTTCAAATTGCTTTAAAAATGTATATATACCACATTTATTTATTATTCAAAAATAATTAACGCATATATAAAACTTTGATATTGCACGCTATTAATGAGAATTTTTCAATAGCCGATAAGTTCGCTCGACAAACTTGGCGGACTTGGCTTAATTATTTCTACGTTCACGAAATAAAACTTGCGGCATTGAGCATTTTTTTATAAAAGACAGACAAACAAGGAGAATATAATTAATAGAGGTAATAAAACGCTTTAAGTGTCCGTCGTACAAATATGCGGTAAGTCCTTCATCGAACTTCAACAGTTCCTAACAGTTTGTGAGAGAAAGAGAGAGAGGGGACTCTCTCAGCATACGGTCCTCTTGAGAGGTGAACCACCGTGGAACCTCGTTAGAACTTTATGAACTTGCGAGTTCATCCAGGCCGATGTGTTTCGCAACACTGCTCGCCGCAGTGTTGACTCGGTCCTCGACTAAGTATTAAGATCGTCCGTTTGCACACATTCATTTATATGCCAGGGTGCATTAAATTGAAACTGTAAGATAGACGAGAAAATGTCAGACAGTCTGGAAAAGAGATATATAACTCAAATAAATCTTATCTGTACTATATCTTATCGCAGAGCCGTGTACCTATGAGAATAATAGGATTTTATGTCAAACGTCCCGACTTGTAAACAGGAAGCTCGCACAAACGTAAAAAGAAAATTGCGTTCTTTTTTCACGACCTTATTTCTTTATTGGTCCACCGCAAAGCAATGTAAAATGTACAACATACAGATCTGGAGCGTAAGTTTTAGATCGCATAAGTTAGGCCGCAAAAATGATCCGGTATAACAAGAAGCGAAACGAGTTTGATTCTAACAACGATGCTATTACATGTAAAACCACGACAGTTTAAAATGAAAGAATGGATCAGCGCGCGTCCGCCTCGCATTAAGGACCTTTCTGTCTGGCAGTGTTTTTCTATCTCCAATAAAATATTTTTACCGTATCTTGACTGAATATCCACCTTGCGCCGGAATCGACTCAATAAGAGGCAACTTTTCCAATTTTCTACGAATCGACTGTTCGGAATTCGATACACCAATCTAGCAAATCCTTAGCTCGATTATACGCCAACCGCTTTCCCTTAATCTCCCGGAAATCGCTTCACTAGTACACCCCTTGCATATCAATAGACAATAGATATTCAAAGACATAATTCAGTAATTAATAATGTAAACTCACAATCAGTTCAACAGTAGTAGATAGAATAATAACAGTAGTAGATAGAATAATAACAGTAGTAGATAGAATAATACAGAGCAGATAGAATAATAACTTTATATGAGAATACATGCTCGATCTTCTCATTGCAGATCTACCTTGCGTATTCAATGTTAACAATCAAAATTACAGCGTATTCAATGTAAACAGTCAAAATTACAGCGATTACGGTACAAGAGTAACGGTGCCGATTAATCTGCTTTTAAGCCAACTTGCTCACTACTGAATTAACTATTAAATATTGGAAGCTTTAATTTTGTCTGTTTGAAATCAATATCGATTTTTCAAATATTCTTTTTCTTATAATATTTTTTAATTAAAAAAAAATTGATGTATCTCATAATGTTTTTGATAAAAATAAAGAAAATGTTTTTGTCCCTATTAATGTGTCCCCAATTTATGTGCCTAACCTAATTTGACTCATTTTAACATACAGTTATTCAAATAAATAATATAGATGTAATTGTTTAAGTCAATATTGCATAAATCATTATTTCAATTATACTTACAATTTTAATGTACATTCATTACACAACGCTCTTAGCTCCAATATATAAGGTATACTAATAGAAACAAGCTTAAAATCTCATGATATTACTGAACTCACATAAATTCCTCTAAATTGTGATATGTACACCGAAAAAAATATTTGTGTAATATTATATGATTATGCTGAGTTTTTTTTTGACCCAGCATAATTATGTAACATTACTTAAATATGATTGTAAAATTACCTAAATGATTAGAAAATTACCATGTAATTTTACACAAATATTTTTTTCAGTATATCTTTCGAAAAATGTTTACTATACTTTAATAAATTCCAAAAGAGAGAGAATATTATCTTTGATGTCATATACATTAACAATTTAATTTGATAAAAAAAAAATACTTTTTCTTACTTATATTTGTGCTAGTTTTCTTTATGGCTTATTTAAATACAAAGGCATGCATACTAACAGTTACATTAAACCTGAATAAACCGTTCCGGTGGAGTTCCGTTTCTGGGAGATTGACAGATCTTTCGTCGCGGTACTGGAATATAGATAGAACTCTGAATAGAATCTGCTGCGAGGATTCGGGGGTTGTTTCGCTCAATATTGCGGACACGCGGGCGTGTGACGGCGTGTGGTACAGAGATATATCCACGCCCTGGCGTACCTCCCGCCACGCGACTGCGAGGCGCACGTTCGGCGGTGGAGACGCGACACGTAGATTCGACCCCGTTTTCAGGGCGGAGAAAGAAAAATATTGGTAGTAAATTTTACCGAGACGGACGTGCCTATATCTTCCTGCTCGCTCGCTTGCGCGATCCGGATGATTTATCTCGCCGCTCATTTTTTCCACGAGGAACCGCGCGCGCGATGCGCGATAGAACCCGCATTCTCGCCGGATACGGCGCGTAGTATTGATAGCGTGGCCAACGTGCCGAGAGATGTATTTTCCCCGTTGTCATTATTTCAGGGAGGAGGGTGAGACGTACGTGGTCGATGTGATCGGCCAGTTGCCCAAAACCACGTTCGATACTCTGGAGATTGAAACGGTCGTCCTATGCAATTTCGCAAACCTCGAAGAATTAATTGCCTTTTTATAACGGTATTTAAATTTGCTTTTTACACATTTTTACTATTGTATTTTTGAAGCACTAAACTTTTACAATTATATTATTTATACTTTTTCTATTATATTATTTATTTATTCATTAAAGATACGGCTTGACCTTTATTTCCTATTTGTTGTGTATTCACATTACAATCTTAAAAGTTATTTTGTTTTAACAATGTAATTTTTTATTATTATATTTTTTTTACTTTCTGCGAAAAAAGAAAAAAGAAATGGCTGAGAGTTAATTAAGCAGAATAGATGGGAGTTATAATGTTATCATTTTTGGACACGAATAACACAGAACCGATGGTATATTTCAATCAACGTCAAAAGTTATAACATTGTCGCAACGTACAATATCATAATTTTCATGTAACGTATCAACTATCGCCATGCACTTTGTCACATTAACCATTCATTAACTATGATAGAACATCAAGATAGTTTACGTAAATTCGGCTTTATTATACAAACTAAAGGTTAGTTGATGTGCAACGATGTGATAAGATAAACCATCTATATTCCTCTACTCTGCAACTTTGATATCCTCCCACAAATATTTGCCTTCGATCAGGCATAATGGAATCTGTACCGACATGCAGCTTCACTTCACTGTGTGGAATATGTACGCAATGAACAATTTCATCGCAAATTTACTTGATTTCTTAAGATTTAGCCAAAAATCTCCTGGGGAAAATATTCTAAACGTCAGATGTATTTTAATATTTCTAATGCTTGATGTAAAAAATTTTCGGTATTTTAGGATATTAGCATATTGTTATTAAATTAATGATCAATGTAATTTGTGATGTTATTTTCAGCTTTATGCATTTCAAGACAAACTATATCGGCGCGCAATTTAAAAACTGAAAAAATATGTGTATTTGCTTTGCAAATTTATATATGAATATTATTAAGTATCAAAATCTGAGGAGGTAATCACTAGCTGAAATATTGTCCCGCAGATTACATAATTTCACTTGATTTCATACGATTTTATCTGATTACAAATAATTTTCTTCACTATATATAAAGTCATTTGGTAAAATAAACGATTTTATTTTTATATATTATTTTATATTATATTATATTGTATTATTTATATTATATTATATTATTATTTTATATTATATTATAATATATTACACAATGTGTGTTGTGATTGTGTGTGTGTGTGTGTGTGTGTGTGTGTGTGTGTGTGTGTGTGTGTGTGTGTGTGTGTGTGTGTGTGTGTGTGTGTATGTGTGTGATTTCTCGTGATTGTATATGTAATTATTGGATACATGAAGATTTCATATATGAATTTTATAATGATTTCGAGGACATTGTCCCACAATTACCCCCTCGTCAAGAGCTTTCAGCCAAAAATAGGATTCTTTCTTTTATCTGATTTAAAAAATTTGACTATAGTATGTAATTATATGATTTACATCGATTAAGATGAAAATAATGGTGATTAAAACTACAAGATAAATTGTCTTATATAAGTTGTTGCATCAAATATTCGCTCCGGCAATCGCCGACAATGGAATTCGCCGCTGTTTCGAAAACAATTTAAACTTCGTCGCCCCGAGTAAACTCAAGCGATCATCGAGGAAGAACTCGAACCGACGATGAGAGCAAAGTCCCTGGCGAAGTCCGCGAGGATTTTCGCTATTGACATACGAGTCAATCTGCCTGCTAATATGAAATAAACACATTACAGTTTCATAAATGGGTTGAAATTAATTAATAGCTTTCCTTCCAAAATTATCGTAATTACTCATGAAATATTCCAAAACCCTTGAAATATTAATATCTTTTGTATAATTAATTATATTGACGTTAAATGAAAATTCTTTTTTCATTTAAAAATTAAATATCACGTTTTTATATTAAATATTAAAGAAATGTACATATTTTAATAATTTTTGTTCTACGAAGAGATAATTTCAATTATTTTAGTAATTTTAACTTGTGGCGCTATTTTCATATATGGAATAGAACCAAAATTATTTTCCACATTATATCTAGTAGAATAAGAATGTGATGTGCTTTTATGATTCATGTCACTCAGACGACAACTTCAAAGTTCAAAGAGAAAGAGTCACGAACGGAATCCTTTGCGGGAGAGGAAATTCGCGATTCGCAAAGGATCGAAACTTATAGTTGAGAGTAACGTCATTACGCAAGCGGAAAGATTTCGTCGTCATCGCAAAGGTATCTGAACGGAAATACCGATATCTCGATGCCGCAATCGGCTTTGTGGCAAGCAACTTGCATCGAACGATGCTATCACGTAAAGTACGTTTGAAAGAAAAGTTAGCCTTTCTCCGACCACGAAAGTTGCCTGTGTATCAACGCGCGGAATGAAACCGGATTATTACTCCGACCGAAGAATGAAAGTAATTAAAGAAATAAGTTTCGAGACGGAACGTATTTTGCGGAAATATTCGCGCTCGTTATATTATAGAGGCCAGTCTTTACGGAAATGCAGAGAGCCAAGATAGTAAGCGCTCTCGTCAACTCCGGAAGTAATCCTCGAGATGTGATTTTACAAGTGATTTTACAACCAAATCTTTCCAGATTATCGAATTCTTTAATGAAAAGTCACTGTAATTAGTTATGTACATAATTAATGACGTCACAGTCGATGGTGCTAAGAGGAACGACAATTACACTGAAATTTTCATTTAAAAATAAACGAGCGATGGTCCGTGGTTTTAATGAAGATAAATTGCCGTTATTTCTTCATTATAAATATGCCCGTTGAGTTAGTTGTGCGGTTTCGTATCTTACAAGGAAGTTCAAAGAATTCTGAAACTGTTGGACTCCGAACGAAACATCTAAGTACTCCCGACTCTTGGAATTTCCCTATCGAGAGCAAAAGCCCGTCTCAGACGTCGGCGTGGTGTGACGTTTTAAGCATCTCAACACGATAGAATTTCCTCTTTCGACCGATCGATCGGATTTGCAGCATCCAATTTCCGTTGTCAATGTTCTATCTTATCATAATTATATTGCTTAAACAGATTCATAAAATATAATATGTATAAATATAATTAAATATGATTGAATACAATTAAGTCGAATAATGAAACATCTGTATATAAAGTTCAGAATTTTATAAAAGAAAGTGAAATGTAAGATAACACACTTCCTTTTAAAAAAAGTCAGTATAATATATACATCTATAATCTGCAAACGCCTCCAAGGATAGAGATATTTTTCTAAGAATATTAAAGACATTTCGACAAACGTACATTAAAATGTTATCTCGTCATATCATTTTAAATTCAGTAGACCAGTAGACAAAAGGCAGACAACGTAAATTATGTGGCAGTATGATTCACGGAAGCGACAAGGGTACAGCGTATGATTCTGAAGCCGTCGCGCGTCGTGAGGAGCTCCACAAAGCAGGATGTAAATGATCTGCAAGCGGAGAAACGACGTCATTTCACGGGCAGTTAAGCCAATCGGGTATTCAGAGGCACCCAGACGTTAGTAGAAACGAGGAGATATCCGCAAGATACGTCGTTGGCAGACGTATTTTCGTCGATAGAAATCGCTTTGGAGTTGCAGACGAATCACAGTGTGCGGCTATTGGAAATCTATTGGAAGGAGCTTTCTATCGTTTGGTGGGTTACATTTTAATCAACATTACATCAATCTGATCTCGATTATAGTGTCCCGGAAGACTTAGCAAAATTCGCGTTAACGTTTCACAAATTTTACAAGATTGCACAAGTAAAGCAACGATGTGAAAAACAGTGTGAATTTTTATTTAAAAAATCATCGTTTATATAATCGCTGTTTTTCTTTTCTTCTTCCTGTTTTCATTTATTATATATTAATTGTCGTATTAATTACTGAAGTTAAGTACCTCGATATCTATCAGAGTTAATTATCTATTTCTATACTCAAAACCAACTAATTTTGCAATAGATAATGGCCTTGAAGGCAGTGACCTTTCAGCTAAAACCACCGAGACGTTGGTTGGTCCTTGTGCTCAAATAAGTCGATGAAGTGGTTCTTGGTAAGTCTGAAGCTTTTACATGGCGATGTCTACATATAACCTGACCACCCGTGTCAAGAGTCGTCCTTTTCATTGAATTTGCCCTCTGAGAATTTCTCGCCTCAGCGTTCAGCTGACTTTCGAGACGTGCCAATATCTAGCTACTCCTACATTCCTTGAGAAGGAGGAAACAGGTAATTTTGCAAACCAAAACGAATAATTAGCTGACTAAGCACTTGTCACAAGGAATCCTCGAAGTGTCACCACGTCGCTGAAGAATGCAGAGACGAGGGGATTAAAGAGGAACGAAGGAAGGGGTGAGTGTCCCGACCGAGGTAGATCTGTGACTAAATCTCTGGAACTCATCCCTGGAGCTGCATGTGAATGCGCCCAGCAGCCACTTCAATATCCCGCGGACTTGCCGAGATGATCTTCCTACTCTTCTTACCAAGAGTCCCTTGCATTGCCATGTCTCTCTATTTTCCACGCACTCTCGTTTTGTGCGCCTCAATAGCCGCAGTTATTAATAATAACCGATTGCGGTATATTGTTCTCTCGAAGTATTAATGTGTTATTTGTACAAGAAAAAGGATCGCGCGAGTTTAACAAGTTAAATAAAGACAGTCCACCTAGAGTTGGAAAGATATATCAGATAATAATCAATATTTTCTTGAAAGACTCAGCAAATTTTAACAAAATGCAGAGTTCTGAATAATAATAAGTTAATCCAGATCATTATGTAAATGAAAATCAAATAAATAAAGAAAGGACCAACAGTAACTCTTGGTGACTAATAATATTTTAGTAGTATCATTATCAAATCGTGATTAATTTAATTTTGTGATATTATTTTTTCGGTTTTAGTTTATGATTGTATTTAAAATTCGACAGTAAGCGCGGTTTATATACGTATAATCAAAAAATGTATTTAGAATTTATAAAAATATTATTAGATACCAAGATCTATAAGCTTCGACCATATTAGTACTTTTCTTACTTATTTGAGTTCTGCATATTTAAAAACTTTGTGTAGAGAATAGAAAAATGTGGAATAAATAAAGAACTATGAAGAAGAAGAAAGATCTTTTCTTATAGTTACCAATTTAATTTGTTTCTTAGTTAAGGTGATTTCGCAAGATATAATAGTTGGAACTTATTTATCAGAAGCTTTGTAAGACACGGTTTTCTCTGATATTTTCAAGAACTTGTAAAATTCATCCGCATTACCCCAATAAATGCATCGAGTAAACGGTATGTTTAAATCTGTAAATGTTAAATGCACTGCACTCGAGCAGTATTAAGTTTGCATCCAAGCGATATAAGATTAGCTGCGTCCGAGGCGCCGTAAGCTGAGAAAGATGTTGGGAAAGCAAGAGCACCCATGCATAAAGCAACAAGGTTCCAAAATGACGTTACGAGAAAACAGTCAAGCAGTGGACCATCCTTTCAGAAAATTTTGGAATTGTGAAATACGGCGTTTCCACAAGAGTAACACAGTTTCTTCAGCTGTTATTAATACGCATTGTTATATATCAGACATCGACTGATCAGATTCGAATTTTATTCAGAACGTTATTCACTTCGTTCACCCCTGCCTGATCGTGATTGGGTGAACCACTGACTGGTTTAATGTCTGATTATATTTGATCTTGTACCATTTCGCATAATATATATATAACCGTCAAGTTTTTCACATAATGATATTTTGTCGTGATGGATCACTGGATGTTTCTAGATATTAATCCCAGGCACACGCATTATATTCCACACCAATTTATAGAACACACACACTTGTCTGACATCGCGATATGAATCATTTCGAGTGTAAAATGACTCTCGTACACGTCTTTGTCCCGTTTGTGCTCGAACTGTTCGCATAACACCGTGATACCACAATGACCACTATGCAAGGGTGCTATGCGACCCCCTTCTGCACTAAGGATCGGGATGCACTCGTGTGCGCGTGCAATGCGACGATGCACGCGGACACATTCTGTTCTCTTCTCACGTAGAATTCCACACGAGAAGTATGTTTACAGCCTCAGGTTATCGCCATTATTATTCTTTGTGATAACGTCGCTTGCGTGCATTGCAGTCATTTATTAACGCTTTCTTCATCGAATTCGTATAACTAATAATTTAGTCAATGTTTTTTTCTATATCTCGCGACTACGTTATAAATAGAATGGGAGAATTTATATGTGTGTGCATTATAAATTTAGAAAAAACTTTGCATTAATCATATGGAAAAAGTGATTTCGGTCAAATTAGCTAAAACAATATTTTGTAGCTTATGAAAGGTTGATCAAAATCTTCACAAACACAACTATCAAAAATGGACGTTGTAGCATTAATAAAAGTTGCAATTTTGGGTCTAATCGAATTAGAAAATACCTTCACGTACACTGTTTGTTTTTTAACTGTACAGGCATTTATATATATATATATATATATACTATATGTATGTTTATACGTAATAACGTCAGACATACTAATGGAATAACTATCGACACATATGCACACAACCGACACATATATGTAGACACATCACTCCTTCCCCCCGTTACACACATTGATTGTGAGATATATTTCTTTCACTAATAGACACACAGCAGGGATCGGCATTAATGATTTTTTCAGTAATATTTTTTACTTTAATTACTGATTACATGATTAATCAAGTAATCGGAATAAAAAATTTTTATTATTT
>NW_017257709.1:182722-188287 GCF_001594055.1 Mycetomoellerius zeteki | reverse complement strand
AAAAAAGAGTGCTTTGTAAAGCCAATAACATTAACACATAAAAATAACTTGTATTTTACACTTTCATTGTTATTTATTAATTTCATTTCATTCCTACACTTCCTCATTTTCCTATAATATAATAATAATCTTACTACATTAATTGTAATATACTTTAATTTTTAATTACTTTAATTACTTTAATTACACTCTTAATTTTTATTTATGATTGTTTTGTTGAATACAGATTAATATTTTACATTAACTATTTATTAATCAAGTAATCATGACAAAATAATTTTTTATTACTTGCGATTTTAAGTATGATAATACGAGATATATTTATTTTAATTAATCAATTAATCAAGTAATTGAAACATTTTATTTTGATTGTTCGATTTATCAAATAATAAAAATTTTTTATTCCGATTACTTGATTAATCAGATAATTAAAAAATTTTTATTCCGATTACTTGATTTATCAAATAATAAAAATTTTTTATTCCGATTACTTGATTAATCTGATAATTAAAAAATTTTTATTCCGATTACTTGATTAATCAAATAATAAAAATTTTTTATTCCGATTACTTGATTAATCATGTAATCAGTAATCATTAATTTAATATTAATCTTTTGCCGATCCCCCCTGACACACAGATGGTTTATGTGTATAAATACTTATACGGTTAAAAAACTATCTATGTACCGTAGATAAAGATATTTTTCAATACAGCTAGACCTAAAATAACAACTTTTAAATAGTGCTCCTGCAAAATCTATCCATTTTTATAGTTATGCCTACTTTATAAATTCTTTGGAGTTGAAATTTCACTCTAAAGAGTGAAAATTGAGACAGTCGTGAAAAAAAATCATATCTTGAAAAAGAGTCTTTCACTCTAAAAGTTTTAGAAGATATAGAGACTTAAAAATCAGTCTCTCATAAGTCATAAGATATCACAGTTCCAGTCAATTTGACTGAAACCACTTTTTTTTGTATGATTAATGTGTGGAGTCTTTTTTAAATTAAACTCGTAAAAATTTGGAAATCCCGTTGCAATTAGCGGCGAGTATTCTTTAGTGGTGATAGCTATTTATTATATTTTGTAATTGTAATATCATAGAGAAGTATATATACTCAATCACAGAAAGGTTGCAACACTTTTTTTCGATGGATTATGGAATTCAGTTTTGCTCGTAGAGCAGTTGAACGTAAATGGTTAGATTCATAAGTAAGGATCAATCGGTGAGCAATCTGTATTCCAAAACCCATCGAAAAAAAGTGTTACAATCTTTCTGTAATCGGCTGTATCTACATTCCAATTGCTTGCGAATTGTATCTTATCATCTTATAAATACAGATTATCCCATTTTAAATAATGCATTTTGAAAAGCTCTTGACATCAGCTATTAAATTCTGGCATCAAAAGTAGGGTGTTCCGTTTAAAAAATCAATTTGACCTTGACCTGACCTTAACGACGCCACCCAAGGTCAAATCAATGGTACCTTCTTAGGTTATTTTACTTATTACTATTTTACTTATATTAATTTTATTCTTGGAACTATAAAATTAAAACTGTATTTATTTTCATATTTATTATATATGCGCTTACTTCGAATTTAGAACTAATTCTGTATTCATAGAATGTTACATCAAATCGCGGTCCCGCAGGGAGTCCATATGGAAATTGTCGTGAAATTCAGTTGATCGAAATGATGGATAATCATGTACCTTATAAATACGTGACACATCACATAAAATATTCATAAGGCAAACATGTGTAAAATAATATTTACATAGTTAAGTATCACTTGTCATCTTTTCCTTTTGAAGAATCACGGTTTCATAATGCATCATCGCTCTATATGTTTCAATTTTACTCCTGTCATTATCTTTTCCATTGCAAAAATAGGACTGACGCAAATAACATTTATCCTCGAGATCTTACATTGAAATTATTCAGTCGAAGGCACATCAATATCAACTCTCATCGACAGCAATTATTTCGCTTGAACGATTAACGGAATAAAAAAATGAGAAGATTGAATCGGACACGATCTCCCGAAGATTCTGATCTTGAGCCGGAAGTCCTCGCCAAATAAAAGCATCGTTAAGATAACTAACAGAATGCTATGAATTGCTGGGTGGGTCTCGCCTAGTCGGAAGGGAGATGGAGAGAGTTTGACGAAGCCGAGGATTTCGGGGTGGGTCGAGGCCTCGGCTGGGTTGGGCAAACCGACCTAGATAAGTGAATAGTGAATGCACTCGGCGCACCAGGCGCGCTTCTAGACTCCGAACTATATGTGTCCTCTGTGCCAAATGCCCTCTCTTGCGCCTTCTGCCATCGGCTCACAACAAGATAATATGATTTTAGTATACAAGTTGTTGGCACGATCGTCCAATGCGCATGTGACGACAGGAAGTGAAAAATTATGCACGAAAAATTGCGTTGAGTTGAGAGTACGATAAGTACGAAAGAAACTTTAAATCCAGAAGTATCAATGTGAATAATTGAAGATTTGAATTATTGCAACGTGAACAAATTATTATAAACAATAATAAATTAATCTAGACCATAATGTAAGTAAATCAAATAAGTAAAGAAAGAGCCAATACGATTAAAATTAAATCTCAATGCTCAATATATTTTTAATATTTTTATACATTTACTATCGGACTCTCTAGAAGCACAATCATAAGTTAGTAGTATTATTATTAACTCTATGATCAATTTAATTATGATATTATTATTTTAGTTTAAATTTATGATTGCGCGTTTCAAGTCTAACAGTATAAAACGGCATATAATTTATCTAACTGAAAGATGTGTTTAGAATTTATATATAAAAATATTATTGAGCACCAACATCTGACCTCGATCGTATTGATCCTCTTCTTACTTATTTTTATTATACATATATATATATATATAATAATAACAGATTTATTGTTATACGTACGTAGGTTTGTACGATTTGCATTCGCGTCCTCAACTGAACATTACAATTGAACATTGCGATTTGCTTAAGAATACTCTAGCAAATGAAATATGACGTTGAAAACTTCAACTGTCGGGCGATCTTCCTTGTGATGGAAATGGAAATGGATATGTTGAAAATCGCGGTGATCGCCGACGGCCAAGATAATCTTCCCGAGATTCAGTCAGCGACGGTAAATTAAGCACGGCTGGAAAAGATAAATGGTATGAGGTAACCCCCGAGAGATAAACTACCGAACGGCTCGAATGGAAAAGATTTATCACGCGGAATAGAAATACAATTGAAAACGCGTGACAGAGCTAAAAAGATGTACGTCGGTGGAGTGCGAAAGACTCTATAATACATCTTCGAAAAACGCGTCGCGCAGCGTTTTCAATTTCAAATAATATTGCTTCAATCAGATTCTGAATCACGTTTTATCAGACGATTAAACAATTCTTTTAAACACAAAACGCACTCGAATTTTCCGATGTAATAAACTCAGATCCCGACTAATAAAAGAATCGTATAACTGTTTTATGGCGATGCAACGCTCGCCCCTATACTTAATGGAATACAATTTGTTATATCGTTTGCTAAAATTACCGGCAGCTGAACCTATAAAAAGTTCCCTACTTTCACGGGTTTATATGAGAATTGCCCGTGTTCCTTGCTTTAAAACATTTCACTCATAGCAATTTCGATTGTACGGGTTTGGCAAGATCTCCGAAGCTGCAAAGGCGTCTAAGGGTTGCAGTGCGATCGGTGGTGCAAATCCGTTTGATCTCCGTTTCAACCGAGATGCGTCTGGCACATTCGGAATCAGGAATTGCGAAGCCCTGAGAAAACGTGAGCCGAAACTCCAGTCCGGGTTGGATATAATCAAATCTGGTTGCGCGAACATTCGTGTCGGACCAAGTTTCACCGGGCTCTTCCTTGCTCCTTTCTCTCTGTTTCTCCCTCTTTCCCCATGTCCGAAATTCAAAGTGTCAGATGGGAGGGTATTATGGATACGAGGCGCAATAAAGCACGAGAGAAACCGGCGCAACTTCTCCAGCGCGAGACCGGCGAAGAAACAAATCGCAACTTGACGTTTATCTTCCGCGTCAGCCTGTCTAGCGCGCCGTATTGCATGGTATCATCTTCCACGCTAGACAGAATCTTTAGAGAAATATACCGAATTTCCCTTGGCGTAGCTTGACCCTCCCTTGCAATCCGAGACATTATTCTGAGAGGATCCATGAAAAATATTTAACCCGTTCACTGCTGGCGTATGTCTAAAAGGGGGGTGACCGCGAACGGGAAAATTACATCTTCTTACGCGATTTGTCATAAGCCACATAGCTATCTCCTGGTCGTTCATTTCTAAGGTAGCGTGATATGAATTGTAATTTTAACATTCATTACCGCGTGCGCAACGTTGTCACAAGCGATATGTTATTGAAATTGAAACGTCAGACATATTCGAGATTGTTAATTGGCTAAGGAATATAATATATACAAGGTTGTATCTTACGTTTCTTGGAAAAGAACTTTGCCCGGACAACGTGGCCAGTCACGATTCTGCTAACTATTAGAGGAAGGGGGCAATTAAGAACTGTCGATAATTAACCGAGTAACTTCCGTCGGAGATCTTTCACGCACAAGGAGGAACGATGCGGCTGGAAGTAATTCCAAAGTACCGCGCTCATTAGAGTCGCCCTTCGTGGAGATCCTTTGAGAGTGGTTCGTCTCTTCCTCGATTAACTCTCGCTTAGTTAATTAATCGCGATTCAACCGCCGAATATTACTGTACTTTCATCGACGTCGCGTTTTCCTTATAATTGATTCTACTCCTCAACGAGGTAATACGTTTGAACATCAAAGTTTACGAGAAAAATTGTTCTTTCTATCTATCAAAATTTAATTTTATTCTTAACTATAGGGGAGAGTGGTCTAAATCGGACCTATTTGCAGTTTCTGCTCTCTATAAGACGTAAATAAAGTCCGATCGTAAAATCGAAGCTGCCGTTGGAAAGATCATTTAATTCCCTTCAGTTTTGCTTGAGATTATTTTGACGTATCTCTCACCTGTGTTAAACTATAATGGAAAATGTAAAAACGTTCTTTCCAGTCCGATTTGGAACCATCGGTTCCAAATTGGACCATCCCTTGGTTCAGATCGAAAACTCTTATTTTTATGGATTTTTAGATAGAATTTTAAAATATTTTAATATATTTCTCTTAGTATTGAGCTAAAAACGAGCAATTTGACAATCAAAGATTTTTTCGGAAAAAGAAATTGCTGACTATTTATATTATTAGAATTGAAATCAATAAAACTCAACTAATCTGAATCTGATGACTCATGATATTTTACTGATTTAATTACTTGGACCAGATCTGGTCAGCCAATCACCAGACTACAACCAGTCCTATAAGTTATTCACTATACTGTCCGATTCGGACACGGGTCTTTTCGAACTTTGGAACAAATTTTACAATAAACCGCAAAAGTGATGACGAAGTGCTTGATATTTTTTAATTCTACACTCTTTAATTATCTTAAATCAATTACTTTTCAAATTTTTAACACCTTTTAAATAATGATTTACAAGGATTTTTTT
>NW_017257709.1:167424-182610 GCF_001594055.1 Mycetomoellerius zeteki | reverse complement strand
TTTACATTATAAATAGTACGCAAATCTGCTTAACCGTATTCATTTAAATTAAAAAGGTCCTATTTGGAACACGGTCCGATTTAGACCACTCTCCCCTATATATAGTTACTTGATTATAATATTATATAATATTATTATAATGCACAAAATGTAATGTATGTAATTGAATCAAGAGTGTATAAAATTTATAAGAAAAGATTTTACTTTGTATTGCTAAGCTAAACTGGCATTAATGAATTGATTAAAATTTGTTATATAACATAGACTTGATGTTAAGTTTTCAAGTTCACTGCAGTCACAAAATATAATATCTCTTGTGATTGTCGAGAATGTCAGAAATCCGACAATAAGCACGTGTCTACAAGCCGCTGTGACAAAGCGGCAGAGGAAGGATAAAGTTTGTAGGATTAACTCGTTTTTCAGTTGGGGTAATTTGCATCGTGTATTTCAAGTATGCGGCAGGCTTTCTCGTTCCCTCCCACCGCTACGCTTCGTTGCATTCTCAACGGAATTTATTAATGGCATTAGAAGGACAACTTTCGCGACGCGAGATACAGGCTGAGCTTGCGTTTACGATATTAATGAAAAGTTTATAGTGCCTTCGCATGAGCGGTGGTCAAGAAACCGAATGACACGTGCGCGCAGAGATGTAACAATACAACCAGAAATCTGTTTTGTGCGCTTGTTCTTCGTAAAAATGTTGCGTAATGTTCAGAAAAATTCTGTTTGTCAAATAGTCCTAGTCAGAAAAAACTGATAATATTTATTTAATAAAAATAACAGAACGAGATCATTTAATTCGCTTATTTTTTCCAACATCCACGTTTTTAACATATTTATTCTATCTGAAATTTCATTCGGAGTTAAGTGAAAAATAATACAGCTGTTTTTAATATAAATAATGTGTAGGGTAAGAAAGACATCTATTTATAATACCAAGCGTTTTAAAAATCAAGCATTAGTCAATGGAATGTATTATGTAAAATTAGTAGCAGCTACGCACTCTTGAAATGCACGAGATGCTCATTATTGCAATGTAAAAAGCTTGGTCGGTTTACATAATTTAATGAAGCGAGTGTTCTGTATGCACTTAACTACTCATTTCGTTTTAAAAAAGATAAAAGTAACTCCTCTCAAATAAAAAAAATTAGTAACACGTAGCACAGAACTCTGTATGCAAAAATAAATCTTTTATTGTCATAAGAAATAAGCAATGTATTTATATATAAATTTTAAAAATATCCAAATAAATATTAATATTAAATTAATATTAGAATTATTATTAATAACAGAATTTTATTTTCTACGACTTCAACACAAAATTAAATCTCGCCTCAAACAAAAAATTTGTGAATTTCATTAAAGTATTCATTATTTTAATTTTAGATGTGCATCTCGATTTAATGCAGGGCATATACAAACGGATATCAGAAATCTCTATTGCCATCAATCAGACACGATAAGTTACTCGATTTAAAAAAAATCAAATTCTCTATACAATACTTACTTCCTCGGAAACTGACGGAAATCCGGAGTTTTTTCGGAGGAAAGTAGTACCTGCAAGAAAACTTTCATATGGGGAGACCGAGAATCATCTCGAGGAAGACTTTCGAAAAAAATCTTCCAATTGGCCAACGAGAATTTCACGCGAAAGACGCGGTACCGAAGGAAGTCGGTTCTTGAAGATACCAAGAGGTATTTTCAGGTAGATCAAATTCTGAAGGAAGAAAGCAGCTTTCTGCCAGCGATTTCTCCGCAAGCAAGGACTTCTCCGTCATGAAAGCGATTGAATGTTTAATACTCGAAATTCGAAATTCGCATGGACACTAGGAGGAAGATTCCAGAGTTACGATCGATCTTTATCTCCACGATTTTCCTGACGGAGATCGTTATACCATCAAGCATCAATATATGACGTCTATAGCGGTGGTTGCGCGCGTCGTCGGTATTTTCATTTTCACTTTTCAGGACAGGAGTGCACGAAAACGGAAAGGGCAAGCTGCAGAAGAAGACCACGAGAGAGAAGGAATAATAAAGAAAGGAGAGGATAGATAGAGATAGACAGATTAGCTCTCTACTGTCGCTCTTCGAAATTCTCTTCTATTTCGGTCCTACCATTCTCATCCTTTGGTCTCTCCCGCATATTCCCCTCCTTTTCAACCCTTTACACAATTCCTGTGGTAGAACTACGACGTGCAAACCTCCGTTTGAAAGTTCATCTCTCATCGGGTCGTTCTCAGGAACACCGGAGACCAAGCCGATTCTCCTCACTTTCTTGCAGAATGATTGATATTGAGAAGTAGACAGGTGGCTTTAGATCTCGAGCACTATGGCGCAAAAAACCTCGAGGCAACGTGGCATTTGTTCAAACGCTTCAAGACTTGAAAATCGCTGAAAGTGATTTTCAATCTCGCAGTTATTTAATCTGAATTATGTATTATTCATGAAAAGAGACAAATGGGGATGGTGATCTTTCCAGTTTGCAATATTAACAAACTGCAAACTTATGTGAACTCACGACCTTTCTACTCTTCTAATAAAAAATGCATTTCGTGAATAATACCGAAATGCTCCGAAAATATGAAACTATCCCCTTGTCTCTTTTCTATTTCCTCCGAGGAAAATAATACGACTTTCCTATTATATTTATTGTACAGTGACAGAAAATGCTGTCTAAACCATGCATGAAAACATAACTTTTCAGAAGAAAAAGTAAAAACTCCAAATGATTTTTGTAGAGACTATGACTTACTGTTGTTCTATATCTCGCGAGTTATTAAAGTGATTCGTCATCTACAATATATCTTCTATTTTCTTCTTATTTTTATTTTACTTGAAATTTTCTTGCATCTTCTTTTAATCATAATTAAAAAATCGAAATATATCGTAATCGTACAAATATATAATTGTATAAAAAAGGTAATATCTTATTCTATATGTAATTTGATACAGAACATGTGTACATATTACAGAACATACTGCATTATAAAGCAGAGCATACAATTATAAAGAAAGAGTTATAAATAATATCCCTCTGTCATGAGGGTAAGAAGACAAGAAAAGACTTCCCCAGCATGTGACGCGCGCAAAAGATAGATTGTCTGGTCTCTAAAGACGAGATCGAAGTTGCATCATCTGTCGCCAGAGAAGAAGCAGTGAAGCGAGCGAGATCGAAGTTGACATTGTCTACTCGCTCGACAAGGAATCTGGTTCCATGATTGCGCTCGCATACACCGGAAGGAAACTCCCAAGGCTAATGAAAAATGAGTCGAGCGGTCGGGAAAACCGTGGCCATTCTTCTCGCAGTCCCGACCTTGTCTATATTGCGTCCGGGAGATTCCCGTGCGAAAGTATCACTAGTAAACGACTGCGAGCAAAGATCGATGATTCGGTGGTGTTTTTTCGACACATGTGTAACGTCGCGAAATAACGTCCTCGTATAATCAATTACGACGTCTCGAAGTCGCGACGTCGTAATGAAAATAGTCATTCGCTTCATTATTCAACTATAGTTGCATCTTATTGCTCGAATAGCAAAAACGAGAGCAATAATGAAAATAAGAAATTATACAGAACTGATCGCGAAAAGAAGGACATCTTAATCGATCAATGCTTTTGTACACTCTAAACAATATCGGTGTGGATTTAACACCATGAGGTGTTTGTATAATTTTCACCGTGTTGGTATTAATATTAATTAATATTATATTAATTAATACCAACATGGTGCGTGGATTAATAACCCTTGATATTTATACTGAAAAAAAAAAAAAACACTTTCTAAGTAATTTGTTTCTTGAATAGTTTCAAGTAAACATTTCTTTACTACAAGTAAATATTGTAACAAGTAATATATGTTTACATTTATATATTTACTTGCAGTAAAGAAATGTTTACTTGGAACTTCAAGAATTACTTAGATTTAGAAAACTTTTTTTCAGTGTATCAATACCATCACGGTGTGTTAAATTCACATCACGTTGGTGTTAATATTAACACCAACACAGTAAGAATTATATAGACACTGCATGATCGTGTTAAACCATGTTAAACCAATAGTTTTTAAAGTGTAACAAGAAAAGAGTAATCAATGATCTGTTTTCTGTTCCTGCACTAGACTGCACTTTCTTTCTCGCTTTCGACAAATATCAAACATATACCTTTTTCACTTTAAATTTCAAATGTGTATACTAGTTCAGCCACAGAAAACAGATCTCAAGTTTACAAAAAGGAAGAAGTACAATCTGAAGCTTTCTCACGATATTTTCGACTAATTGGCGATGCAATATGTGTTTGCCAATGATGTGTTTGCCATGCTTGGAATTGGCAGAGGTATCGTAACCGTAATATGATTTTGAAAACATCTTAAGTACCCAGGTCACGTTTCATGGAAGAAGAACGTTACGAGGAATGCCAAGCTTCTGATAGATCGGCTTGGAAAATACCGGAAAAGCCTATACTCTCCTTACAAATTCACTGCTTGAATCACGAGGAATCTTCGTTGCTGGCAGCGCAGGCTTGTAGTTAGTCTGCTATAAACCAAATGCAATCGATCAAGCGGACTTCGTTACTGACAACGGGAACCAAGAAGGATTGTCCGCGAATATTGGTAGCGTTACGAATGGGAGCGATACGTAGTTCAGACATCGCCTCGAAAGAGAAATGGTTGTGAAGCACGTGAGAATATCGGTAGCGATGATAGTCTACTTCTGTTGCAGGTAAAATCATTAATTAAGTTTCTGATCGAATGTTGGAAGCAGATTGCATCGTGCATCACCACGATCGTCTCTTCCGTTGCGAAATAACGCTTGAAACATTTTGCGAGCATAAATCCTTGGCTGTATTGAATTTTTTATTGTGTCAAATGTTGTAACGTAACTCATGCGAAACAAAAATTTTTTAAGAATCTTATATGCTTTTTATTTGTCTTTATATACAATATAAGAGAGAGTAGCGGAACTGTGAAAACCTAAGGAAAAAATGAAATAAAGTCGATTGTTTATGAATTAATGGAAGTCTTTATTCAAAGGAGTCTCGCGCGTTATTTGATTTTAAACTACAATAACTAACATTCATATATATTATAAACATAAGAAGACATACTCCTTAGTATACGCGATTGGGTCATTCGTGTTCTGCGCGTTTCTTTTCTTTGAAATGAGCATCTGGCTAAATAATGGTCTGTATCATTTTGTTGTTTTTTTTTAATATATAACGTTACAGATACTTTTTAAAAATATTAAAGTATATAAATCACTTAATAATTTTTGTATACTTATAAAAGAAATGAAAATTAACTCGGGACATGACCCATCGTGTAATAAAGGATCGGAAAATCATTGTGTGTACAAGGGATAATAAATATGAATAAAACAATTAATTCTATTAAAGCAATTTATTCATATATTTACATGGGAATATGTTTAATTTTTTCATAAATTTCTCACCTTTTTAAAAAAATTAACAGTGTATCATACGTATTTTTTGACAGAATGGAAATATTATGAAAAAATTACAAATTTTTCTACATTGTATTTGAAAGTAATACAAAAAGTGTTTGGCGGCGATTTATCAGAACTTTAATCAAAAACTATTTTAATAAGAAGTAGACATGTTTTTAAAAAAATTTTCATTTAAACTATAAAATTGTATTGTTAAATGTGTATATAAATATTAACTTTGTTGAACTACTTCATATGTATATAACATTCATTTTTATACGGAAAATACAAATCTTCAATTCTAGTCACTTTTTGCAGAGACTTATACCTGATACATCCTTAAAGATTGGAAAAGTTTATGATAAAAGTTATTGATTGTATATTCATATACGGTCCAGTAAGATTCTTTAAGATTCTTATTGTTTAAAAGGTTAATGTTTTACTAAATACGTATTTTATGTTTTCTATCAGAATACATTAGAATAAAATATTTTAAATGTCCGTATAAAATTTAAATGTACAATAGAGTACTAATTTTTCGATTAAATATACATTTTGTACAAACAGTGATGATTTCCGTAATTGAGGAACTTCGGGTTAACTTTCGCCTGCGCTCGCTGAATCCGAAAGTTGGCGACGAGACCTTCGGTGTGTTGCGATGTCACGGCACGTCGGAGAGAAGCGTCGACACAGTCATTGTCGGTATTGTGTCATAAGTCTGCACGTACCTGCATACGGAAGTTGCCTGGTACGGCCTGGTGGATAGGTTGCTGAGGTATTCCCAACAAGCCACCAATGTCTCGCGCGAGTATTGTCGGCGTCACGGGTAACAATGCTGAATGCACGTCGGATTCTAACACTCGCCATCAAATGTGCTCTATGTGGCTAATGACGACTGGCTGTATTCAAGCATTTGTTATATGATTACCAATTTTTTCCACGGACTAATCGGATCGGGCCGTAAAATATTTAAATATCCAATGCAATAGCATATGCGGCACAATAGCTTCAAAATGATATCCAGAATTAGATCGCATTGCGCAATCACGACAATCAATCACCGAATAAAATGAAAGAGTCACTATTCCCTTTTTCGACGTGGATCTCGTTAAGGAGATACGTTCTATTGAACTTGCAACTTTATAGGAAAGAGAGCTACACTTGATATATGCACATAAATCTCTTGATGAGCTCGATATTAAGTATGTACCAAAATAAAATGATTGATCGTTTTGATACCGCAATACATTCATTATCTTAAAAGTCAGAAAAGCATCCCGCTTGCTTGAAACATGTAGGAGCAAATACGGAAGAAAGAGAGAGAGAAACTCACGCAATATTTAGTCTTGCGGTTGACAATCGGTGAAATATTATAACCGTTTCTACTTGGAGTGTCCAACGGATGGTGCACACACCTTTTCATCGTGGCAAACAATCCTTCCTTTCATTCCTATTAGATGTAACGTAAAATACACGTATCCTCCACGTACCGTCGTCATTTTCCCGCCGGCTATTTACGCTCGGCTATTGTTTGAAGCTGCCGGATTAATTTCCCGGTGCGCAACGGAAGAGACACTGGACAAGCGGCGGGTCGAAGGGCACAATAGATTAATTCGAGATTGTCTTATTCCGACGGCTATAACGCGACCGGAACGCGGCCCTCGCGAACATCCGATCTTTCTCTTATTCGTACCTTGAATTTATTAGATTTCTTTATTTATGACGTGACAAAAATGAACACCGTACTATGTTGTCAGACAGCATCCGCTGTAGTTCCTGCGCCTGTGAAGATAATATTTGTGAAAACAGCGTTTTCTAGGATTGGCTGCGTTCAGCAGAGAAAGTAGCTTTGCAACTGTTGTAAAATTCTTTAATATGATTGATCTTGCCCTTGATTCTTTACTTTAAATGTATTGGGTATGGGGATAAGTTTCCGCCCCCCCCCCCATTGCATTGTAGAGAGACGTCGTTAGTAGCATTGCTTAGGTGTTTGATATAACGGCAATACATGTATTTGAAAGGTGAGTATTCAAGCTTTTGAGCCCAGTAGTTGGCATTCGTTCGAAGCGTAAACAAGAATAACTTTTTTTGCGTTGAAAGTGTCGGAATTTATTCCAAAAAGCAACATTTGTGGAAAGTTTTACTCCATTATTTCATTTTAAAGAAAAATGCTGCGAAAATACATCGTTTGCTCGTAGATATTTACAGTGAGCATGCTCCATCGAATACTACTTGTAAAGAATGGTTTCGGCGATTCAACAATGGTGATTTCGATGTGCGTGACAAAGAACGCGAAGGTCCGAAAAAATTTGAAGATGCAGAATTTGAAGATGAAATCATCCGAAACCATCACTGGCGATCGTTATCGACTACAACTGATACGTTTAAACCAAGCTTTGAACGAAAAATGACCGGAATGGGACAATAGGCACAAGCTGATTCCGTTACATGACAATGCTAGGCCACACGTTGCAAAACCGGTTAAGAAATACTTGGAAGGAGTGAAGTAGAAAATTCTGCCCCACCCGCCGTATTCACTAGACATTGCTCCTTTAGATTTCCATTTGTTCCGGTCTATGCAGTCGGCCCTTTTTGGAGAACGATTCAATTCTTATGAAGATATCAAAAAATGGCTTGATGAATGGATCGCTTCAAAAGAACCAGATTTTTTCCTTCGAGGAATCCGTTTATTACCGGAAAGGTGGGAGAAAGTTGTCGCTTCCGACGGAGCATACTTTGAATAAACTCACTTTGTTTTGTTTAAATAAATACATCTTTTTCATTAAAAAAGGGCGGAAATTTATTCCCATATCCAATATAAATCAATCATATTAAAGAATTTTACAAAAATTGCAGAGCTGCTTTCTCTGCTGAACGCAGCTTCATTCCAGCAAAAGTATCTGACTAGAATAGCGCCCGTCTTCTCTGACGAAGAAAGGAATGCGATTATCAGAGAAGTCGTATACCCTGCGGTTGACACTTGCAAGTGCTTTCCACCGTTTTATCGCGCGAAGGGACACACGGTCCCTTCGTACGTCCTCGTGTCGAGTCCTGAATTTAGAAGACGTCGTTTGTTCCCGTAAAGCGACATAGAAGTATCGGTGGAAGGAGCTTCGGATGTCGCGTCTGAGATATGCAGAATGCCGGCACGCAGCTATTCAGCGTCTCGCGGAATGTACAGGGGATGGCATCGGAACACCCTATATTTGGTAGAGAGGCAGTGTATCACGTCTTGCTCGAATATTTCCGTAATGATGTACGAGCGAGATACCATGAAGGGCGCACACCAAGACAGCACTTAGAAAGCTATTCGCCTAACACCCATGATATACTTCTCGCGCCGCATTGAGAATATTCTTCTTCATGGTAGATCCTGCAGGAGACTCTCTATTCGAAACTGTCACTTCGAATATTCTTGCAGCGCTCCTTTCAAAGCTTCTGTACAGTTAAGTATACATTTAAACGAAATGTGAAATACATAGCAAATACGTAGTAATGAACGATAGAAGAGGAACGCTAAAAATTCTCTAACAAGAAATTCCATTACAAAGGCGCGAGAAATACACACATGACCAAATTCGTATGTTCATTTTATATCTTGCAAATGAATATCTATGCGGACAGGCGTACACTTAAGTACATTTGCTTTATGCGCAGCACGAGTAATAAAACAAGTTTTCTACCGAGAAGCAATCGCGTCGCGCTTCGCGGCTTTAAATTCTGAAGATCGAATTAAGGGAATGTTGAGAGTGATGTGAAGTGGCTTTATAGAATTGAAAACACCCTTTCACATATTTAAAATACACGTATAAACAGTAAATTTAAAAATGCAGAAAATTAAGAAATTTTATATATATTATGTACACTGTTCAAAAAAATTAGGGGATCACTTCTTCTCGGTAATTTTTGTCCATATTTGAACTATAACTATTCAGCGAATAATTAACGTAAAAAAAAAGTTCGAAAAACGATTTTACAGGGCAAAATCTCTGTACTATAAGGTACTTTTATTCAATTTTTATTCAATATAATATTTAAAGACGTGGTGAGCTTTGAATAGGAACGTATTTGAGATATCTGAAATCTTAAAATTTGCAGTCTTCCACCGACTAATAAAAAAATTGCCGAATGTAATCATTGATACCATCTTAAAGTTATATAGACTTTGCACTTTCAAATGAAAAAAAAACTTTGTTCTACACCGATTATTTAGCGAGATATGGCATTTTAAAATAACCCCCGATTTTTTATGATTTTAGCACGACGCCGCCGGCATTTGCGTAACCTGATGTACACCACGGGGAGGTTGCTTGGTCGGATTTTGCACATCATGTGTGTGTGTGTGTGTGTGTGTGTGTGTGTGTGTGTGCACGCGCGTGTAGATTTAAAAATTTTTTTTTTAATAAGAAGTGTGTTACCATCTTTTCACCGTATCACCTCGCGCAATCTCGATCTCATATTAATACACTTTTTTATGTCAGACTGAGAAATTTCACTCCAAATTTGACGCAATGCCTTTTGTAAGTCTTCTATAATTGTCGACTGTCTTCGACGATTTCTCAAATGACGTTCCATCATGTCCCATACATGCTTTATTGGATTTAAATCCGGACTCATTGGAGGATGTGGGAGTAATACAGTGAAAAGGTGGCAACACACTTCTTATTAAAAAAAAATTTTTAAATCAACACGCACACGCACACACACACACACACACACACACACATGATGTGTAAAATCCAACCAAGCCAATCTCCAACCAAAAAGCAACCTCCCCGTGGTGCATCGGGTTACGCAAATGCCGGCGGTATCGTGCTGAAATCATAAAATTCAGTGGTTATTTTAAAATGCCATATCTCGCTAAATAATCGGTAGAACAAAGTTTTTTTTCCATTTGAAAGTGCAAAGTCTGTACTTTAAGATAGTATTAATGATTACATTCGTCAATTTTTTATTAGTCGGCGGAAGACTGCAAATTTTTAGGTATCCCAAATACGTCCCTATTCAAAGCCCACCATGCCTTTAAATATTATACTGAATAAAAATTGAATAAAAGCATCTTATAGTAGAGAGTTTGCTCTGCAAAATCGTTTTTTAAACTTTTTTTATGTTAATTATTCGCTGAGTAGTTACAGTTCAAATATGGGCAAAAATTTAGCGAGAAGAAGTGATCCCCTAATTTTTTGAGCAGTGTATATGTATACATATGTATAATTTTTAATTTTTCTTTGTTTTTAAGTTTAAATATAGAGTATCTCGGAATTTATTCATGTACATTTTAATCTAGGAATAGTCACTTGATTTTTTTGTGTAAACATCTGGAGTGTTTTTATGCCCTAATTAAAGTCACTATTATTAACAACATATAGATATTAGTGATTATATTTCGATTATATGTTATTGATTGTTTTTCGATTTATTAGTATTTAAGAATTTTATGGATTTTCTAAAAAAAAATAAGTAGAAATCAAATAAATATTAAATGAGCACGTTATATATATATATATAACTTATTAACGACAATATTTAAAAACAAAAAATTTAGTGAATATAATGTTTTTTATTGCAAGTTTTCGATAGAATTTCATATTTAAATGTTCGTAAAGATTAGTTATTAAAAAAGAAAGAAAATATATTAAACGATATCTATGCAAAATATTATTTTACAACAAATTATATTTTCTCACCGCTAGGATGTAAAAACACCTCAAGTGATTATTCCTGAATTAAATGTGTAAAAGAGTCGTCAATTCTATAAAATCGAAGAACTTTCTATGTAGAAAAACTTATAATATCGGTAATTCCGCGTCACACCAACATTATCTTATAATAAGAAATCGCATATGCCCGTAATTTTAATACCAGTATCGCGGCAAAGTATGGATTACTGAAAGGTATCCATCTGCAAGCTTTTTTCACTTCTCTCACGTATCTGTCTTTTTTCTCGCCAATCTCCTTAGTGGTATTTTCCTTGGCGTCGCCCGTCGCTCCGAACGCGTATTTCCGCTATCGTTACCGTCGTTGACAGCACTCGAGGCAATAAAAGTAAGAGAACAGCCGCACGACTTTCCTCAGTGACTGCACTGGAAACGTCGAAAAATTCGGAGATACGCTATCTTGTCGATACACTCATAAAGACGGAAGAGTATCACATTTGTGACAAAATGGAACATCGACACGGTTTCAACTTATAAACATGATTATGCTCGCAAAGTCAAATTTATCAACTTCCATCGTGAGAAGACGAAATTTAAATTTTCGCCGGTATCTTATGCATTTCCTCGTTTGCGTTCGAGTAATAACGTAGAATATCCCGGATTCCTCTATCTATACATACATGTACCTTTTACATGTGAATCTTGTCGCCAGATTAATTTTTGCTCAACTAAAATAACGAGGTACTGATACTTTCTTGAGTTACGAGTACAGCGCGAAACATAATAAAATTTCAAAATAAATTTCTGTAGATGGTTATCAAAAATCTCCAGCAAATTGTGGAATATAGTGCGCGATTTATAGAAACGCCAATATGTATAAAAGACGGCATTCCGCGAATATGTAGGTACATATACGGTTTTCCGCCCAGATGAATTATTGCAAAACTTTAAAATTAACAAATAACCCGCAATAGTATCGGGAGTTTTCAAAAGGAAGGGAAGGAAATATTTAAACTTATGTATATACGTGTATATGTACAAAGCAAAAGACCATTAAAATGTCTGAACGTTGAGCCCCGTATAAAGTCGGCGCATTTATCATCTGGCTCAAACTTCACCCAATTCTCGCACAAAATCCCGTATGCTGTATTTCACAGGGATCATTAAGGTTTAAAGATAGCCCCGAGTGTACGGATCAACTTTTAAACATGATTGCATAAAACCCGCTGATGTACCTCCGAGATTATTAACAAGCGCGCGTGCGCGAAAGGAGGCATAAATAGATTAATCGGAGCAAAACTTCACGATTATACCCTTGTGCCACACATTTATAGAGCCGTTTTACAAGCCCCGTGCAAACGCGGTCGTGAATCACGCCGCACGACAACGACGTGTCGTACAAGAAAGCACTTCATCGTCGACCTCGTCGTTGATTTTCGCTCCTTGTCGGTTCTAATTGCGCTATAATTGCCGACTACGAAGTCACCGTCGCGTTCAATTCGTCGCGGTGGGAAAATTACGACGCGTTGTTCTTTTTCCTTTTTTCGTTGTCAAATTTTGGCTTTACACAATGGCCAAACAAGCTACTTTATGAAATCGAAAAGATAATCAATTTTCCAGAGATGGGCATTATTTGAAATAGATGCATTTAAAATGGAAATACAAAATGCAAAATGCCCATTTTGTATTTTGTATTTAAAATACATTTTTTTAGAAACTATTTTACATTTCCATTTAAACGGTTTTTACTACTTATTTTTTATTTGAAATACATTAATAGGTTGGCACTAAGCCCGTATGAGGATTCGGGCTTATAGTTCTAGCAGACTAGCGCACGCGATTAACGTCGCACGCGATGCGCGATAACCAACAAGTATACAGCTTTTCTAAACAATCTATGCGCTCATTGGATATCTCCCATCAGCGGTAACTGTTAGAATCATAAGAATGAGTTCATGTCCGTATTAATCATGTCTGCATTGTGTGGTGTCAGCTACATACATTTTTTATAATAGAAATACTATAATCAGTATAGCCCAAGACACAACGCGAGGGAATAGCGATTATAGGAATAACATGATTTCAACCTATCAAAAATCGGATATATCGGAATACATAGTTTCTGATAGGTTGAAATCGTGTTATTTCTATCGCTATCGCTATTCCCTCGCATTATGTCTTGGGCTTCTCTCTCTTTTTCAAAAACGACTGTTATTGTTTGATTTTCGGCTACTATGTCTGGATCATAGAAGAGACACAACACTTTCGATGTTAGTATCTTATCCAACAGTAAAAAAATTTTCTCAAATATAATACATGCTTCCTAAGCTCAGCTCTAGTTAGAATGTCTTTTTTCGTTTGGTGGGTTAACATTATAAGCAATAATAAGAAAGACCGCTAATGTTAAACATAATGCTTTTAAATTAAGAAGCGCCATAACGGTCAGAACGTTAAGATGTTGAACTATTGTAAATTCATTTAAATGAATTAATTTCAGAAATTATAATTGCGTGCCGATATGGTTGTCGGACTTTCAACACAATCAAATCTGAAAATATTAATAATCCCCCCAATTACATGCTTCCTAAGCTCAGCTCTAAGTAGAATGTCTTTTTTCGTTTGGCGGGTTAATTATAAGATCTTATATAAAGAAAATGACTGATTTCCTCTTCGAAAAATTTGTTCTTTAAGGCATCACGTTCAACTGCTAGATAAACTTTTTTTGTAAAAGTTTATATTATATAAAAATTTATAATAAATAAAAAATATTAAGAATAAGAAACAAGAATTTAAATACGAAATAAACATTAAAAAATAAATAATATAAGAATATAAATATTAAAAAAATAATTTTATTTTAAAACTATTTTTATTTTTAAAAATTATTTTAAAAATGCCTATTTTCTATTTTCTATTTCAAATGGGTGTCTAAAAAGCATTTTGTATTTTATATTTTCAAATGGAAAAATTACAACTATTTTGCATTTCCTATTTTAAATAAATTTAGACACCATTTTGCACATCTCTGCAATTTTCAAGATTTACAACTATAAACTAGTATTGCGTTATTAAGACTCGATTGTACCAACGTTACTTTGGTCGATATTCTGAATCTTTTTTTATCGATAAAGTCGCTTTTAAGCATATACATTATGTTATAGATATCATATGCTGAAAAGCGCCTTTATCGATAAAAAAAGGATTCAGGATATGAGCCTTTGACTTTAAGCGAGGCTTAAAACTCTCTCTCTCTGTCTGTCTCTCTTTCGCTTTCAGCTTTAAAACGAGACAGAGAGCGTTTTAAGTCTCGCTTAAGTGAAAGTAATATTGGTTCAACCGGGCCTAAAACACATAGATAAATTTTGCAACAATATTGTAACCATATGATACGTATATATATGTACACATATACAGGGTGTTTCCAAATTAAATGGCAAAACTTCGGGAGCGTGTAGAGGAGTAAAAAACTAAGAAAAAAAGTCCTATAGACATATGCTCGTTTTTGCTCCGTTTCAGAGAAATCGAAAAAAAATGTTTACATTTCTTGCCATATCTAGCACCGACATATTTGATTACATTTTCCACTTTCTGTTATGAATTTGTCAGTCGCTCTTTGAAAGCCTTTAACAGTAGGCGTCGGCTGTATTGGGAGTGTCACCACAAACAATTTGGCGAACTGTAAAAGGAGATAATCGCTATCCCTACCACATTCAAAAAGTGCAAAATTTATTACCTCAAGATCATTGGAACAGATTGAACTTTTGTAACTGGTACCTTCAGACATGCCACAATGATATTTTATTTCCATCTAAAATAATGTGGTCAGATGAGGCAACATTTACCAGAGGTGGAATAATTAATCAAAGGAATTATCATATATGGGCTCATCAAAATCCCAGGTCTGTTAGAGAATACAAATTTCAGCAAGAGTTTTCTGTTAATGTCTGGCTTGGAATTTGGAACGACGTTTTAGTGGGACCGTTTTTTTTACCTGCAAGATTAAATGGGGACCGTTTTCTAAATTTCTTGGAGAATGAATTTTCTGACTATTTAGAAAACATCCCATTACAACAACGTACTGAAATGTG
>NW_017257709.1:159589-167192 GCF_001594055.1 Mycetomoellerius zeteki | reverse complement strand
TTTTTTCTTTTTTCGTGATTTCCTGCGAAACAAAGCAAAAAGGAGCATATGTCTATAGGACTTTTTTTCTTAGTTTTTTACTCCTCTACACGCTCCCGAAGTTTTGCCATTTAATTTGGAAACACCCTGTATATATATAATATCATACGGAAGGAACAGTTTTGCTGAAGTATCTAAAAATTTAGCTAGACATAGATAGATCTGAAAATAAATTTTGTTGAACTTTCAAAATAATTCTGTAGGACGCTTAAACTGATTACTAGAATATCAACATTTTTTGTGGCAACGCTCATTATGCTTGAGTTTTTCTACACAAATATTTTGATGAATTAACAAAATTATTTTTAGACCTGTATATTTAGCTAAATTTTTAAATATTTTAGCAAGATCGTTCTTTCCGTGTATATATGTAGGGTAACTCCGGTTTATATACGCCGCACCTATCAAAAACTTAATTTATTAAGTATTATTTACTATGTTTATAGTAAACGAACTATATCAGTAAAAACTTTGTACTGTCTACTACTATGAAAAAAATATTAGAAATCCGAAATATTTATTTTTCATATTAAAAAATAAACTTTTTGAAACCTTGTATTTTTGCCGCATATCTCATAGGGCTGGGATATATGGCTACTCATAGGGGGAAAGGGGGTATGTACGGCTCATGAAAAATTTACAAATAATGCAAACATGCTTAATAATATGAACATGCTTTACTATTCCACTACACGTATGTATCACGAAATAACCACTAAGTCTTTTACACGTCCTACATTAATCATTTTATGTAGATTATAACTTATGATGGCGTTACTTATTACAGTGACAAATCGATTCAACTCACAATAAATTCATTAATATTAACAGTAAGAAGCTGAAATCATAACACAATACTAATATAACATAAAGGCATGTAACAGAGTAATTTTACGGGAAAATTACCCCCATTCCTTCTATTTTTTCTGACTTCTGCGGCGTAAATCCCAGCGCGGCGTATCTGCCGGAGTTACCCTATATATTAGGTGTATAAAGTTCCCGTAGTTAACTTTAACGCTAACAACGGTGTATTTAAAATTCTGTGCACAATTATTTTCCATTAGTAAAGTTGACCTGTATTTCGGAAGCTATATAATAATCTACGGTTAGATAATTAACTACATTTTAGTCTAATTGAAAATAAACGCTGAAAAGGTGCATATTCGTCACTACGTTTTATTTTCATTACGACAAAACTGCCAATAAAACAGCCAGAATAACTTGTGAAACTTATAGATCCAATATTGTATTAGGAAGAACGTCAAGATTGGTTTGTTTAAAAGATTTAAAAGTAGTGATTTTTATGTAAACGCGTTTTGATAAGTATTCTTTCATCGCGATATCCGTATTTTGCTTGAAAAATGATAAAAATAATTTTCAAAGGTAAATACTTTTTTTAAATGTTTCAAAAAAACCGACGAAAACTTATTTATACACCTAATGTATGTATATCTCCCTTATTTCACAAAACTTGACACAATTAAAAAAATTAAGTTTCTCAGAAAAAAAGAGAAAGAGAGAGAAAAAAATTATTTTTCCACTTAACAAAAAATTATTTACTAATGAAATAATGTCAGTAAAGTGTATATATTTTTAACATGATCAAATGTTATTTTTGTCATATTCGTTTCACAGCTCTTATAAAAAACAATCCTTTTTGGATTGTAATAATTCCGACAATCTTTTAGGAAGTTAAATTAGTTCATCTTTGATGATTGATAGGATAAATAATATTTACTTAACTCATTCATGCTGATAACTCAAAAATTACATTTTTTTTAGACAAGAGAGCGATGTATAATATAAGACATATAAAATATTTCACATTTCTAAAAAAAAAATTAATTATTTTTCAAAAATAATATTTAGTTCCTCTCCCCCTAATTCCGGGAATTCTTTAGTGTCAAAGTTTTCGGAAAGATATCCGCAAAATTTGACGAGATTTCATTATTTAATGATGTTGAGCATGAGCAAGCAGATAAGTTCATCTATCGAGTGGGCTAACTTCGCTAATTTTCAGTGGACAAAGGGGGAAACTTAGGACGAGATAGATGGAATAGTCGGGAAGTGGACCAGATTGTCGACGTTGCACGCCGGAAATTTCAGGTCAGGTTCCGTGCCAGATGTCATTGCACCTGACAGCCGTGTACGAATATAATTATGCCAATTTAATAAACCAATCCTGCGAGGTGGAACTCGAACCGACCACAAAGCGAAGTCGCTTGTCTCATCGCGCGAATTTAAAAGATATTTACATAATACAATAAATTCAGAATAATAAAGCCGAAAAAATTTATTGAGTTTGACGCTATTGTTTTATGATTGAAATATTTTAGGAGAGAATGTATACAATAATTAATTACTAAATAAAGATTCTTATAGTCAGAGATCATTTGAAAACTTTCTAAACAGCATAGACCTCCAAGGGATATTCTAAAGACGTCATCGAAGACATCTTTATGTTCTAAGGATGTTCCCAAAATGTCCCTCAGATAAAATGTAACTTATTTAGCTTTGTATTTTGTTCATGTATATCACGATATCTCTTCTTGCATCACATAAATAATACACTTCTTGAAAATAAATTATTTAAGATTAGATTAGTTTTCACTATTTTATAGAAAACACGATACGATAAATCTTTCGAGGAAACTTCATAGAATGAATATCAGATAACACAGAAACTACCAAGGGAAAAACAGAGGAAAACCGGGATAAGAATGATTATACGGATTTTCATATTCTATACAAAGGGAAAAAGAGAGAGAAGGAGAGTCTCACTTTACAGGTTTACGCGCTTTCCTTTGAATGCTGAAGCACTCTAGCACCGGTAGTTAGCCTAACTACAATGCCTACTTGTCAGGGCTTTCTTGGAAAATCTAAAGAACAGATTGTAAAGCTTTCATTATCTCACGAGGATGCTGGAAGATGAAAACAACACTGATACACAAATGATTTCTATGCTCCAAAGAGAATTGCAATTAATCCCTCATGAAATTAGAGAAATTACTTTTAATCACGTAAATGCTATTTATTTATTTAAATAAATAGCAACGTTGATTTACTTGAAAACGTTTTAATTCATTCATTGAATTCGTTGTTTCTTGTTTCGCTCTTAACAACCCTCTTGAATTGGAATTTTATTACTAAATGGGATAAATAGAGTCCCTGTTCTCTCTCTCTCTCTCTCTCTCTCTCTCTCTCTCTCTCTCTCGGCGGTGTAGTATTAATAAATCTTTAACCATGGCAGCCATACAATCAGAACGAATAATAAGTTAAATTGCTTTTGATTAACTTCGCTCAGGATTTACGTAGATGTTCTACATAAAGCTTGACACATATTTGTCGCGGCACGTAAAATCTCCATCGCAAGAACTCATTCGCCACGACCATCTGGGTCAGCGGATATAATTGCTTTTGTCTCTTCGAGCATTCGAGGCTGACGTTAATCCGGGGCGTACCTCTATCGTGTGTCTGTCCACGACGTAATAAGACTTATTCCGGGCTCAACCGTGCGTTACTTTTTCACCAGTGAGGACGATCGTAAAAAAATTGCGCTGTCTTCCCGCGACGTCTGGCCGCCAGAAGTTCCTCAAGCACGGATCCTGAATCCGAAATCAACTGTACTTACCCGCGATCTCGTCGGATTTCGAACGCGTGACAAATTGTTATTCCATATCCCCCTGTAATGCTGTTCTAAAGCCAGTTGTTTGTAATATATGTAATCATACAATATATGATGCAATTTATATTAATCATTCTAATTAAGCAAAACAAAACGAATAGTTAATACCATTCTGTAATGTATGATGTTTGTAATTCATATTAATATCATTAGAAAGTTCTTCATCCATCAACTTTATACTTTATATTTCATGAGTAATCCTTGAAGCTTATTGTTAAATTCAAAAGAGCGATGAATGTCTTATCTCCCTCGTTTTTAACGATAATGAGAGAAAGGGCGCACGAAATGGTTAATTAACGGGATGAGAAACAGGTTCCTGCAATGAATTCGTACTACACGAATGTACGGATGGGCGGTGAAGAAATGAAGAAACAGACTTTTTACGGACTGGACGAGAAGAGTTGATCGCAATGAAAAACGATGGGAAGGACAATATGTCGAGGGATGCTGCGTGGAGGAGCGGATTGCCTCGAGACATTCCAGTTGTATTGGGAAATGGAATACGTGATAACTGAAGCTTGCCCGTTAACACAGTACGAAAACGTACTGCACACACAGCGAGCGAACGATTCATCGACACGAAATTCATGCCGCATCGTCGCCTTTGAAAATAATAGCAAAGAAATTCAAAAATTCTTATGATGGAATTTGCGCTAATCAATAAAATATCGAGACAATAATAGATAGTTTTAGCATTACCGTGTACCCAAATTCCAGATACGATAAACGTTAAAGTCATGTAATTTAGTGAAAAGTCAAACTGCGCATGTGCATTTTTCACTAAATAACATGATTTTAGCGTTTACCGTATCTGGATACACAGTATTACAAAAACTCTCTAATAATTGAGACAATAAGATATCGTCGAACATAAAACATACACTATGTGTTTCAATTGAGCATTCAGCAAAAGATGAAAAAAGTTGTCAAGCTGATGTTCGACAAGTTGTTTAACAAGAGTTGCGACGTAATTTTTGCATTAGTCTCTCAGTATAAGTTATTTCTTTTTTTATTTTTTTATCTTTTCGATTTTTTTCATTTAATAATTTTAAGAGCAAAAGTACAATAGAATAATGAATACTATTAAGTATATTTTAATAAGAATAAATTAAATTAAAGAAAATTGAAAAAACCGAAGAATAAAAAAAATTAAAAATTGAAGAAATTGCAGAAAATTGTAACTTAAAGAAAATTGAATTGTTCGGCATGTTTGACAAAGAAATTTATATATATATTGAATGGATTCAATAAACCCATCATCAGCTCCGGAGAATTAAAGTAAGAGCATATGACGGAATCGGCCAACTGTCGTTGTATCACTTATGAAAAGTCTTTGGCAATGTATGTACATGGATATGACAAATTGTTATTGTTTTCCATAATCGACACAATACTCGGTCGACACTTTGTCTCTCGTATACTCTTGTTTAAATCCTCCGAAACTGATGATGGATTTATTAGACCCACTCAATTATAAATCTCTTTGTCAAAAATGTCTATCAATTCAATTTTCTTTACGTTATAATTTTCTTCAATTCTTCAGTTTTCTTTAATTTGACTTACAATTGTTGATTTATGATTGTTAAAATATAGAATTCATTATTTTATGTCTCTTCAGTGCCTTTGAATTAACATAAATTAAATGTATGGGGGGCTCTGTAAGCGTCAGTAACTGTGTTACAGATTTTGACAATAGCTCCGGAAAATTAAACTTGGATTATACAATATTATTATACACACGGAAGTTCTATGATTATAACAGCATTATATTGACAATTTTATAAACACTATCTGCCTTTTGGTCCGTTGGACATTGGACGCTTGCGACGCTGCGGAATTTCTTCGGACCGCTTCATTAATTCACAATTCGTCTTTCTTTCCACGGTTGAACACGGAAACTTAAAATCCAACGAAAAAAAAGGCACTCTTTTATTCTCCGCACGTAAAAGACTGGGTTCACGATTCGCGCGAAGTAAATTGTACCACAGTTATGAGAAAGTTCATCGTTTGATTCAGATCCGATTGTAATTCTTCACACAATTAATTCACTTAATATTTTTCCTTCTGTTTCAGAAATCTTATAGAGATTCCCGAGAAGCTGTTTAAATTGAATATCTGTCATAGTTGCACATCAATTCAGAAATGGCGATCACGAGTCTCCCTTTCACTCGCTAACCCAAATAAAATTTCATTGTTCTTGAAATTATCAGTGAATGTAATAAACGATTAAAAAAAAGAAGAAAATAGAAATCTATACGTGCTATCGATTCGTCGTTCTGTTTGATTGTCCGTTCTTTTCAATCGCGCATGAATAAAACTCTCTCACCCGACGCGATCGTGGGATCGACGAGTTCCATCGCGACGAGATACCGTTGACAGAAGGAAGTTCGTACTGCCCGGGGATTAAAGACCCGGCACTGCCGTTTAATTTCCGCTCTATCAAAACATGCGGTGCTGAGAGCCGAAGGGAGCAAGGACAAGAGGGGAGAAGAACAGTTGGAATTGTTAATGAGGCCTCCCATCCGAATATAACGAAAGTGCGGCTTTTGAATTGCAGATTTCTTCGGTGGATCGTCAACGAACTATGACAATCGCTGGTTAAAGCCACCAGAGAAAAATGTCACAGACCACCGCGCGGGATTACAGATGCGAAACGATTTGTCAGATTGTTTTACGTTTCTCGCGGTGAGGACATTACTCTACCGAGAGATTTCGTCGCGATTGAATCGCGCATCGAGCGCAGCTCTTCCAAATAAACTTACCCTCTTGAATAAAGAGAAAAATTATTGTATTATTCAGTAAAATACTTTGTTATATTTATGAAATATATTTAAATTAATCCTAGAACACATGATAGATTCTCTAGATTAATTTTCATAACTTTTAAATATAAATATATAGGTTATTGAGTGATGTTTACATATATTTTAACATTTTTAGAAAGTATTTGTAAGTTTGTATACATGTAGTTAAAAAAAGGAAAAAGTAGAGACCATTATTTAACCATGTGTTTCTACATGAAGAAAAATGATTAAGTAATTTTTACCTTACAAAACCAGTAAAAATATTTTGACTATTTTTGTTGAACTTGTGACGAAATTTACTTGGTTGAAAGTAAAAATATCGGAGGTGTAAGATAAATATAGTACATTACAACTATAATAAATCCAGTCAAGTGATATACCTTACAGAAAGTAAATCATACTATTCATCAAAACTGATAAATACAAACAACTCTCAAGACTTTATATACACTTGTATTTTTTTATTGCATAGTAAATTTTGTCAGCGCTAAAGTAAAACTCGTTGATAAAATAAATTTTATTTAGGTGTATGGTAATTTATATAGATTTAAATATAAAGAATATCTTATAGCTATGTACATATACATCGATCGCTTATTTACCAAAAAAGTAAAATAAATTTTACATAAGTGAGCATCTATCCCTATATGGACCTATCAATTCCATAAAATTGGTTAAAATTCTAGCACATATTACTTTACATTTTTCTGCGTAGTATTTTAAAGAATAATCTCTCCTATCTTAAATAAAGAAATGCGTAGGACACAAATGACTAAATTATGCGTACGAAGAGTTAAGATGATCAATCAGATGATCCGCCCGAGATGATCTGCACGAATTCATTATGTTGTGTGTTTGCAGTGCTATCACAGGCATTTGACGCGCATGAAAAATCAATGCCATCGACAATGCACGGGTACTTCTTATTCCGATCTTGCCATAAATAGTCACGGTGGCATCGATTAATCGATTCAGGCTGTCTCCGGCTCTCTCTTTCTCTATTTATCCCTGTACTGCGATGAAGCTTCCGAGTTCCGAGTTGCCGGCCGGATGATGATTTTGCATAGTTTTCTTT
>NW_017257709.1:141415-159569 GCF_001594055.1 Mycetomoellerius zeteki | reverse complement strand
TCGCTGTCACATCGACGCTGCAAAGATGTCAAGGTTCACCTTTGGTGCAACGTTAATGTCATGTGATGACCGCGTCGCTTTCACGCGCGAGACTCGCGGAAACTTTAGCGGGATCGACGCGAAAGAAATCGCTCGCGCGTCCACACAAAGGACATTATTGACGTGTGTTCGTAAGCTCGTTGGAAATTACGACAGAGACCCAGGAAAGCAAGGGAACCTGTCCCTCGTCCTTACGCGTAGACACTTGGAAGCATCTACATGGACAATATTGATGACCGATATCGATGAGCGCGCGGTTTCTCGAACGGTTTCTGAACGGTTTTCATCGTCGGAGAATAGCATCGATGAGAATAGCACGACGAGAGCCGGAGTTGATGGAAAATGTTAGGAATTTAATTCAGCTTACATACGAATATCCATTTTATTCGGCAAATCCACAAAAGGGGAAAAAGAAAGCGATACAGTACCATACACGTAAAGCGTGCGGACCTATCATGTGCACGTATACCACACACGTATGGTTTTGTTTAACTTTAGTATTCATTGAAATTTCAACCATGGAACATGGTTCACGGCGCGGCGCGCATCGTGAATTTATGAGCAAACGGGTCAAACCCCAACACACAACGCTCCAGATGATGCTGGGGTGAGAAAAGAGCTGGAAGAAACCACCGGCCACAAAGACGTTATTAATACGAGCTTGCAAGCGCAGCCATGTGATCCGACTGGAAATTACTCGAAGGCTTCCCCCTCGACCTTCCCCATTCCACACAGCACAAGTCGCACCTTCCGAATGAGTGTCCAATGTCCAGTGTCTAATGTTTCACAGCGGAATAAACTTAGCCTCGCGTATCAAATTATATACAGATATTCTTCTACGATCTTACGACTACTTCGACTTACGAATTTATGGACATATGACTGATATAATGCATTAAGAATTAGAAAAAGATAAAGAGTAAATTAAACCAAGATTAAAATTAATCTTTTGGTAGAAACAAGCATTAATTTATCTTTTCATATAATCTTGTAATTGTTTTTATATTCATAATGACTAGCAATACAAATATTATTACTAAAGGAGAAAAAAGGAGCACAATGGATTTAGCATTATATAATTATTGTTTGATTTATAATAGATTATTATTATTAATATACTACAGGTTGTTATTACTTTATAAATTACTATTTGACTTACAATCAAAGTTTTAAAATGTAACTACGTCGTAAGTACAGGGATGCCTATAGTAAGCTACTTTACATTTTACGTCGAACGTAACGAAATGCAAATAAAAAGTGCATTACAGTACTTTGTCTTTCATGAAATATATGTCGACTTTGTGTTATCAGTATAACGCAGGATGTGAAGAGAATTCGTGTAAACTACACTGTACAATGTTTATTATTTCAATTTACATTTTTTGCTTCGGTTTGTATGTTCATTTACATGATCAGCGATTTTCATGAAAGATTGAACGAGTGATTATCAAACGCAAATTGACATTCTAGCAGGTTCACGCGGGCTGACATTTTAATTAATTACCATAGAGCAGTCACGTAGCGTAGAAGAAAGCTCTTGGAATCAAAGATCTCGGTAGTTCGCAAAGGCCACGACCGACAACGGGGACTCGATTGCCTGGTCGCGATTGCAGGTGCATTTTTATCTGGAAAATGACGAGGTAATTTGCGCTGACATTTCGTGAAAACGTTTTATGAGACTTCACAACGCTGTTCTGACAAGTTATTCCAGTGCTCTCTCCTCGTCTCGCGTACGGAGGAAAGTCATTCAGATAAAATATGGTCCGACGTCTAAGCATTTTAGTCACATCAAATAAATCAAGCAAAACAATCTTTTGCATTTTATTTAATTCTCTTCTTGTTCGTGCCGCAAATATATCTGCGATCGGGCGCGAGCACGCTTGTTCCGTTGAGAAAGAAATTTTTGTAGACCACCTTTTACATTAAAAGAAAAATTTCTGGAATTTACAAGTATAATTACATGTTGCCATAATTATAGTACATAATTACTGCCATAATGTTAATAATAACTGTATATAATATAGTTATATCAATAAATATAAAAGTATAATTGGCATTGGGATAATGACTATAAATTATTAGGGATGCATGTATGTATTGGATGTCTGGAAAAATATCCGATATCCAATATTATCTGGTACTTTTTTACTATCCCATCGGATAGCTGGATATCATTAATTCGACAATATATATCCGACTGAAATTTTATATTGAAAGTTTGCGTCACATTGATGCAGAATTCTATTCTTTTCAATTGAACTTCTTGTACAGTTTATCTTTCCTCCTTTTCTTTTCACGTTGGGGAGATAAAAAAAACATAAACTGTGCAAGAAGTTCAGCTAAAGCTGCATTTGGGAAGTGCAATATCAACAGCATCAGCGCTATTGTATCATTCTATCTTTATCATTCATTAAACCTAAAACAATTAAGAATAGGATATGGAATGATGCATTAATAATGTTAACGCTGAGCTCACTGTTAAAAATAATAAACTTAAAAACTCTGCTGTAACGTGATGTATAATTGTATAAATACTTTGAGAAAATATCATAAATTTTACGATTAAATATAAGAATTAAATCATAAAATATGGCACAAGGATAATTATGGAATTTTTAAAAATAGGTATGGAAATTTTTTAAAATATGTAGTGATGAAAAAAAAATTGAATGTTCTCTTTGTGATTTTACGCGAAAAAAGGAAATTGTAAGAGGGAAAACACATCAATTATTCTCTACTAAATCTTTATAGAACCATTTGAAGAGTAAACATTTGTTGATAATGAAAAAGAATATCGCAGTCTGAAAACTTTGGTCTTGAAATGCTTGAATAGGTACTCTACCGTCTTCCGTGCATTCGGAAAGACTTTTCAGCGCAAGGAAATCGGTTTATGCTGATAATTATGAAATAGATTGTCACTGGAAAATGCTGAAATGTTATTGTCGAAAAATTTATTAATATTAAACTTTGATTACTAAGCATTGTTGAAACTGTATTACGAACAACCCTGTTCCGTAGCTAATTAATTATATTACAGCTAGTTAATTATATCGCTATTTTTTCCTTGCTTCTTTTTTTGAATTTTGAAGGATTTCGGATATTCAGGAAAATATCCGGTATCCGACCGGATAATTGTTCTATTAGATATCCGATTAAATATCGATGTTACATTCTTCTCGGATATCCGGTATCCAGTAATTTTATTATTCGGCATCCCTACAAATTGTAATTATTGTTATCATAATAATGATTGCAATTACTAATCATTTAACTATAATTTATAGTCATGTTTAAGACAACCATACGGAAAAAAAATTTTCTCTTCCGTAGCTAATCTTGGTTTATTAAAATATATTTGCTAGCTGCCATAACCATAAATTTATAAACTACGGTGAAATGATTTGCTGTTACTACTATAATATAGGTATCACAGCTAAGATTAGGCTAGGTCCACAATCTTGCTTTAAGAAGCCTTAAGTCATAAGTCGAAAGAGATTAAATAACAATAATTTTTTTTTCTGTTTTTAAATTGTTTTTGCGCAGTCTTTAGGCTTTCATTAGACTTAAGCGAATTGAGCAAAATCCAATTCTTACGGCCTAAAAGCACAAGTTCTGTGGCCGATATATCATCACTTACAACTTAAAGCTTACGGCTTACGACCTCTTAAAGCAAGGTTGTGGACCTAGCCTTAACTATATGATATTTTAGCTGTCCATATTTTTACACCTATCATTTAGTTATCACACAATTTTTAGTTACGGTAGTTACTTTTTTTTTCCGTGTGTATTTTATATGATAACATGTAATTATAGTCACAAATATACCAAAAACTTTTCTCTCAATATAATTCGATTTACGATAAAAAAATATCGAGATTTTGAAGATTCAAAACACGATTTAACGGTAGGCCATTTCTAATATCAATATTTATCCTAAAGCTTCCACGCATCGGCGGTTTTCCCAGATAAATTTGAAAGATGTAAAGCGACGTGTATCTCCTATTGAGAATCTCTCGTGAAATCGCGTCCCATCATTCGTTTCACGACCGCGTGTATTCGAAGATCGTTCGTATCGTGTCACATGTTCGCCGTTCCTCGGCGGCTGGAGAAGCATCCCGTTTTTCTCTCCGTTGCGACACGAAGTTCGACACGTAAGAAATCAAATGGAACCACCATCAGGGACGGTCGTTAACATTCACGAGCGAACGCGGCTCGTAAATCATTTTGACAAATGCCCGGGGTACCGACGATAAATCGCAGGCGAATTTTTAATCCGCGAAACGAGCGGAAGAAAGGATTAGACAGCAGACAGGAATGCATGGCGGAAGGAAGGAGCGAAGAAAATGGAGTTCCCCAAAGTGGGAATAGCCGAAAATAAGTTTTCGGAGCAGTGTGATACGCAAGGGGCGGATACAATGAGTCATATGATTATATTCGCCATCCATCGTTTTTTCCCTCTCTCATACTTCTCGCTTCCGTTGTTGAATAAAAGCTTCAGAGAGAAATAACATTCATATATCAAACATACTTTTGTATTTTAATTATCTGTTGTATTATTTATAAGTCTCATTAACTTTCAAATAAATCACAAATTGCATATAAAATTGTATGAAATATATATTATGTAAATTTCCTCTGCTGAATATTCTCGAGCTGCAGCTCACGCGAATTCGATCCCAGGGAAAAAAAATGATACTCATCAAAATTCACTTATATATGTCCAGAGTATCAAGCGAAATTAATTCGGCGAATGAATCTCGCGGGATTGATAAATAAATGTTAACGTTCGCAGCCACGTGCGCAATATGCAACTGTACAGTTGCTAACGATGCCGCTTGATCGAATTATTACGTGAGTCACGCAACGTCCTACACTCAGCATAAGACAGAAAACCAATATAAAATGAACGTCAAACAGACGAGGTTGACGGTGGCGCGGTAGAAATTAACTTACAAGAATTTGCACGAACGATGAGGAACATCGTAACTTATTGCGCCCCCGTGGGCTCTAAATTAAGGGCTTTACCTTCACGAAATGCATATACGCTTTCGTGAAGCTTATATTCACCTGTAATGCAGTAAACATGCTGGTACACGTTCTTCATTCGACACTAGTATTACGAAAATATCAAATGCTTCAAGAAACGTGATGTGTACTAACGCCCATGTAATTAAAGAGAAATCGTTACATTGATAATGAGTAGTAATCGTTCGATTATAGCCAGAAAATGCGTCCAGAAAAAAGTTCGTGAAAATATTTTTCCGATTTTTACGAAATTCCGTCAATAAAGTCCAATCAGAATCTAACATGGCAAGTATACGAGTATAGTGACTTTTGAGATATGTATAACCATAAAGACCGTCGTTATTATCGTTTAGATAGAAGATATGGTTATACGTATAGCAGCATTAATAACAATAAAGTAAAAATGGAAACTACCTATTGAAAGTAAAATATAACACAAACATAACAGTGTGTACAGAATTAAATTTTCTTGAATTAAAAAATTACTTAAAAGGCGTACACATTTGCTTTTTACGCAATTTTTTAATCAAAGGAAATTTATACTTAATTCTGCACACTGTTCTATTATATTCGTATTATATTTTATTTGTGTTACATTTTATTTTTAGTTAGTTGTTTTTGTTTTACGTTATATATTATTAATATGCTGCAAATTATATTTTCTGTATAAACGATGGTAACGATGGTAGCTGATCTTTAGAATAAATGGATCTTACGAGAGTTAAAAAGTTGTTTATTAAGTAATACAAGCTCAGACGATGAGAAAATGAAGCTAATTAAATAGAATTTAATTACTCTACGTTATTTACGCAAATAGTTTATTCTTAAGTATTTTCAGGTGCATTATTAATTAGAGAAAATTTATATTTAATTCTGTATACTGTTTATATACAGACAAATATATATTATTTATTGATCTTATATCTTAATACAAAAAAATTTTTATATTTCGATAATTCTTAATGTACATATTTAAGATTCATTGAAGCTTAATCTTAAATAGAATTAATAGAAGTTATTACGCGTTTAATGGGAAATTAGCGTTGGATGTTTATAGTCCAATGATAGGTGTCGTATTGTCGGAAATCAAGAAACCGCAAAACAAGCTCTATTCAGAGAAACTTGGTACTTACCTTTAATCTGAAAATCTGTTGTGCGATGTCAGTAAGCGACGGCAGGGGCTATTATTTTCCAATTTTACGCCGTTTCGACGTGCAAAATAACATCTTACAGTGTTGACAAGTAGGACAACGTTGTTGCGGAGAAAAATGGCTGCTCCGGGAAAAGATGCGACAACAAAAAGATCGCGCTGTGTGGTACCGCGAGAAGTATCTGAAATTCTCGCCCGTAAGTTTTATCAAGTTTTCGACCTGCTGGAGTCGCGGGCGAGATGGGGTTGGGTGAGAGCGGCGATGTGATCGAGATTGAAAAGAGTTGCCACGAGAATGCAGCTCTTTCATTGCAACCCTCGCCCCGAACGCATCGTGACCTCCTCCATGCCTTCGTTACGTGCACTGTGAGTAACGCGATGAATTATTGTCGTCCACCTTCTGCACGAAATCTTCTATCACTAAGGGGTCACGTCCCGGGATATCTCTGCAATAATTTCGTGAGGTCTCAAGATAAATATTACGTGTCATTGTAAATAGCTTTTGCATTTGAGATAAGAGAGATGAATGAAAGTCGAATACCAAGAATCCGAGTTGTTAAATTTATCTCAAAATTTAAATATACGTTTCTTTCATTACGATTCACATCATATTTGTACAATCTTCATACCAAATACCCCATTTGTGCCATGAAAGGAATGCCAAGTTCTTAATATTTAATTTCCATGATGTACCTCTCTCCATAATATATCTCTCTTGATTTATATATTAACGCTTTATAAATATCTAGGTATCTATCTAATATCTAATATCTCTGTGCTTTTGATTTCTAGTATTTTAATTATTATTATTGGCGCCATTTGTGACTGAAGATACAGGAAAGGATTCAAGACGTTCCGATAAACATTTGCGTTTACTTTAATTTTGTTTGATAAGTATATCTCAATTAATTGCAAATTGTATCTATCGCGTTATAAATACATAATTTACGCCAAGGTTCATCTAAACGCCTTACTTATATTTATTTTTGGAACTACTAATATTACCATCTTATTTTATTTCAATTCGACCTACATATAGTTACCTATGTTTTTACAAAATCAATATTACGGAGCTGCTAAGGTTCTTAAGCTTCCCTATAATCAATCAAATCAAGTGTCTTCAACACTCTCGCAATTGCTATACCTCTGAAACATTGCCAAAATACGGCTCATTATCCAAGCATTACTAGATTCAGCTGCACGATATTAAAGACTCATTAAGCGGCATATGGCCACCAAAGGGACAGCTCGAGAGAATGTCGAGATTGAGAAAGAGAGAGAGAAAGGAGAAGGAGGAAGACAGAGAGAGAGAGAGAGAGAGAGAGAGAGAGAGAGAGAGAGAAGGAGAAAGGAGACTAAACGGCGCGAAAATGACAAACGCGAAGGTTGAAAGCTTTATCAGGCGCTTTCGTAGCACAATGTGCGTACGCACATTGAAGTCTTAGAGCTTGTGAGCTCTAAAATTAAACGGAAATTATTTTAAGCTAATAGGTCAGTATCGAACTACCATCGTGATGTAAAGCCGAAATTACGTGCTCGATTTTCTAGTTTCGTCTATTTAGCCGTTCCACTTGCGGGAAAATATCTTCAAATCGTTTCGAGAGTCGGGAGAAATTCAATCGCGAGCTTGTTCCAGCGTAGTACGATCGCGCTTCTAATGTAAGTTATTTCATCAACAGCTGTGCTATTTGGTTAAGAGGATTTTAAAGAACATTATTCCGAGGTAAATGCAAAACAAGTGAGAAAAGTTCGCCTTTCGATATTTCCGTGAGTAGTATGCTCGATATACGTTTGGCATTACTCTAAAAGATATACTTGAAAAATTCGCAAGTAAAAAGGTCTGCATGTGAAGAGTGAGTATTGTGAAGAACACTATATGACAGCGGTCTACATTTGAACTAGGTCGCGGGCGTTCCAGGCGGAATTGAACTCTTCGTCTCGATGCATTACTTCCGGCTTGCCGTGAAGTTTTAAGCCGTGTATACGATTTGTCGATACGTCAGTGGAGGCTATACTTTTTAACGCGCGGTTGATCTTTCAAACGAAATATTCACCGCAGCATTTTGAAAATTAATACGTTCGAAAGTTTTATATAACAGCTCGCTTGATGCAATTTATAAAATTTAATATGGCAATTTCTAATGCACCTAAATAACTAAATATTTCAAACATTTGCATATCACTCATTTGCTAAAATAACAACTCAAAAAACAGAAAATAAATTTGATGTTTTAAATCATTAAAATTATGTAATATTAATTTTAAAATGTAATTTTGGAGTATATTTTTTTTCTAACAATTAATATTAAAGGAATAAAAGTATGTTCTTTGGAGTATGTTTTTTTCTTTATTTTTCTTTATATTTCCGTTTTTTTTCTGTAAGCAACTTTAAAATGACATTATTGAATTATGTCGTTGCAACAAATGAGTGACATAATATACATGTAATGTAAGTTACAGCAACATTGCTCTGACTGGTTTTATATATAGGACGATATTATCTTTTTATATTCATTTTTTATATTAATAAAAATATTGTGAGATGAAATTAGTCGATTATTATTAGGTACGTTGTGTTGGGGCTATACAAATGCATCCTTACGTCATCGGGAACCGACGGCGTCATCGACAGGATTACAATAGCAAACACGTATGATGATGGAATGCATATATGACCACGATCGAACCTGTTATTCTACGTGAGCCAACAAAGTGTCACGAAAATAGATGTCGATATATGAATATCGAAGGCTCGACAAACTCATGATTATGGAAGACCTTCGGCACCGTTGGGCCTTTCGTACATGCCAAATAGTCAGATTAAATTTATACTCACCGTAGATGAGCTCATCTAAATGCTTCTCTAAAAGCCATGGCATATTCGCTCTTTGTGTACAAAAAATGACTGCGTGTCTAACTCGTAAATAGAAAGACTGAAAAGACACTCAATCACGCTCGCAAACGGTCGTGTTCCTCTTTTTTGCATTCACTTCCATGATCTTCGATTCAATTCGAGACCGATCCATCGTTTCGCGTTGTACCATTTACATCGGCAACGTGGTACATTTGTAAACAAAACTCGATTTCGCGATTTATTTATTTCTTCTATTAACAAGGTAGTATTCTCTGAGATTGATCTTTGCTGTTTCTTTTGAGTCGCTTGAAGAGAAGAAAAAGAAGAATATCTTGCTTTCCTGAATAAACGAGAATCGTGCAAATGAACGAGCGTTTGTTTGGTGGATGGAAGTGAACGCGAATCATTTGATGCTCGAAAACAAACGATGGAAATGCTGAGAAACATTTTCTCTTAAATAAATTCCATACGTCAGTAGTCAAGTCTAAATTTTTCCCACTTTGACTGTTTGCATTGACAAGTAACAAGATGACCGACGTATCGTTAAATTATGAGGTAACTTCGAGGCTCGCGGTGATAATAAGTCATGTCGTCGACTGTCCGATAGCCAGCTGTCGGATTGTAGCTATGCTATGGCGATGATGTTCTAATTTCACCGAACAGTGGTCCGATTTCTCTCGCCGACAACGACGCTGACATTCGTGAATTCCACTGAAGGATTAACGGCTGTCACCGAGGCTATCACAGATCCGACGCCAGTGCAGGACGGTCCAATCGTTCATCTTCTTCAGGAAGAGATCGAAGGATTCGCGGTTGAATTCTGCTGGTTAGAACTTTGCAAGTCGTAAAATGCAAACAGCTTCAAGGGATGAGAGGACGCGGTGGCGCTCGCCAGTTAAAATCAACGCGATAACGCGGCCACGCCGGAAGGGAAAAGTGTTTGTCCGCTCCGGGAAAACATCGTAAAAGATAAGAAAATAGAATCTGCGTTTAATCCAGTTTCATTGGAAGTGTTATTGCCTCTTTTCCTTCCTGTTTTTCCTCCGTCGATAACGTCGATACTGACGAATAAATAGTTGTAAAGTTGACGCGCGCTCTTGAAAATTAAACCAGTACAATCTCATGTCATGAACATAAAGAAATTATAAGAATTATCAAGGGAATGTCTTCAAGGAGCTTCTTCTCTTTTGTCTTTGTTCTCGTTGCATTTATAAGAGACCCGACAAGATAGTATTAACAAACGTCTCACAATCGGTATTAACATTTACAACAGGAAACAGCATTTCATCCAGCCGCCCACACTGTGTACCAAGAGTTTAATAAACGTGAATACAATACAAGCCGATATTCATTATTCGTTGAGTTGAGAATATTTCTTCAGTGATCTCCCACAATATAATTTCAATAAATTTTCGGTTTCATCGGTTTTAAAATATTGTCATATTTCTGGCTGAAAATATTTCACGTAATTGAAATTTTAACGAAGCACAGTAATTGCAAAATTGTTAAGGCTAACCTTAGAATCACTATCGGACGGATGAATATGAGTAATGCGAATGTATGAACCACGAGAAATCACGATACGCACGATATACAACCGCAATGAGTCAGATTATGCAGCTGCTTACCGGTCAGATCTGATAAGGGTGATGTATAGCGTGATAGGCACGTTAACGTGAATCGCTATAAATTATAATTTCATAACTTCCGCAATTAATTCTCGACAAAGAAATCGTGAACATCGAGATATCAGACCGTGCACGTGGAGGAGGTGGACAATCGAAATTTCAGCCCAAAGGACTTGTTACAGTCGTCATCTTGCGAACTGGTATCATCATCGATGCGGTTTTCTGTTTTTTTTTTTATTTTTTGGTCTCATTTTGCATCGACCTTCGGTGCACCATGTGTATACCTTCTCATCAGAATTAACAGCGTCGAACACGCGGTACAAAGGAAACGGGTCGCGGTAATTCGGTCAAATGTATTTTCCCCGACCTATTTTTTCGAAGCTCCGTGTTTTTAACTACGTGAATATCCACGTGGATGTTTTGATTGCTTGCAACGATGAGCAATACCAAAAGGACAAAGTTTCCAAAAGCGCGTAATAGTAAACACCGCGAGTAAAACCTCAGTCCGAGCCTCAGCCCACATTTTGACGTTTTATCAAATACAAACGTATCCCAGTTTTACCACGGATCTATATATGTACCGCCTTTTTGGGATTGGAAAAAACTACATTCAAACGGGCGTGTATTCGAGATCTATCGACGGTCATGTAACAAAACCCAGGGGAAGTAAGCAATTGTGTTGGCAAGAGTGTCCTAGGACGGCGATTGCGAGCGTTGACGAGGATTAGGATCAGATTTACTCGGACCCTTTTGTGTAATCCCTCAACGCTAACACTCGAAGTAATAAAGCGACGGTTGCGCACCTTGTATACTTACGACGCCATATCGCTTTACTACTCCCAATGAATAGGGAACTCCAGAGCTCGGGTGACACTACATTCGGATTACCAGCTTCCAGGAATGGGAGATTCGCACATGAGAGAGTATAGAGACTCCATATTCATCGCTTTATTAAATGTGTCCACGGAAAAACGGACCTCCATTACGTGATTGCCTCTATGAGAGCCTCAATTCATCCAGACCGTGATTAACTGTTTGTCTATTCTACGCGATCAGCTACATTTGTCTCTCTTTGCTTATATAATCCCAAAATCAATTTAAAATTAATTAAAAAAGCTTTAATCTTCGAACGATATCAATATGTAAATTTTACGTACAAGTAAATGAGATCATTGAATGCTAAGCTATACCTTTAGTGATCATTAGAAGGTCCAATCTGCTATGCTAAATGTGAGAAAAAGAGGAGACAAGTATTTAAAAATTCTATTATATGTATTATATATCAGTTTAGAATCTTTGAAGATCAGTTTAGTAAAGTAAAGAAGTATTATAACAAAGAGTGTAATAAGTGATTTCAATTTTAAGTAATCTTAGTATTATTATTTTTTGTTATTATATATTTTATTTAAGTGTTATGAGGAGTTAAATTTAATCTTAAAATAATATGGAGTATGTAGTCTACATAACTCCAGGGACTCTTCTCTCTCTCTACATATTCCATATTATTTTAAAATTGAATTTGATAGTATATTTATTCTTTCTTTCCTTTTAAGTTAATAATTAGTTTATTTGCATTTATAAAAGTTTAGATTATAAATATATTTTGTCATTAAAAATATGAAACTTACAGAAACCTTGTGTTACATTAATTACGATTGGCATATTTCCTTGTAAAATTTACGTATCAATAGAAATATTGTATGTTACTCAACATCGATAGCATCTAGGTTAACTAATTAAACAATGGTACTGAAATCTTTAACTTTAACTGGTTCTTTTTGTCGCTATAATAATCTTAACGTTATACGTTGGATGCATGGAATTTAGCATGGAAATTTCAATCCGCGATATCGCTTCTTCGTTAAAAGTTCTGTGCAAACATAGTCTATGATAACCTTTATCCTCTTCTTTATCAAACGCGAAGAAATTACAACGCAGCATTCTGCAGTACGATCTCAGAAGATCCGACTTTCCTCGCGCTACACTCTGACGGAGTAATTATGTTGACCTTCGAGATAAATCATCGTTGGATCTCACATGCCGCAAGCAGATGTAATACCTACTTGCGAAAAGTCAGTTTATCAGCAAGATTACACTATTACTGAAATTGGGCCGCTAGATACCGGATATGTATATAGCAGAGAACGTCCTTCCCGAAATCCCAATTTCATTGGGGGAAGGAGGCTATAATCCGTGCGCAAAACGCCCATCAATATGCATGTAACTGTGTGCGCATAATCGTTCGGTACGAGATAGATCGACGAGGGGAAAACGCCAGAATATACGTGTCCGAATATGTCTGTGTCAAGGAATTAATAAGCCCATTTCGAAATAATTCTTAGATTGCTGCAACAGCTCAAAAAATATACAATTATTAAGCATTTAATCGCAAATATTATTTATAGATTTATACGAACATAAATTGTAATCTTTTTATCACGTCAGTTATGACTAGGGTTGCCAGATCCAAAAGTGTAAATTATCGGACATTTTGTCATTGGTAACAAAATATAACCGGACAAAACCGGACAGAGATAATAAGTCCAATTTACCTACACGATTTACTAAAAAAAGGAACGAAGGGAAAATCTATTTCAGAAACAGAATTTGGTTACATAAACATTAATTAACTATGTTTAATATAACATATAGTTTATTGATAAAAAATCAAAATTAACATATGTTCCATACATGTAACATTAAATAATGTTAAAACTCTTAACGTGTTCAACAACACATTAAACTAAAATATATTTTACATTTGTTAAAACATTAAGTAATTATAATGATTTTAGGATTATAGTCTACTGTAAGCGAGCATAAAATTATTTAACTAATTGTACTTCTCTGTACTTTTCACTGTTTTTAATATATTTGGTTGAGAGAGAGAGAGAGAGAGAGAGAGAGAGAGAATCTCACATAATTTATGATTTCATTACATATCATGTCAAAATTAATGACTGTAAGTAATCTAGCTTTGACCAATTCAACTTCCATTCTGTTGATCTTGATTTCGTCCATTCGCGACGATCACCAAAAAACTGGACATATGATGTCCGGTTTTGACATATCAATCAGACACCGGATAAGACTCCCGAATACCTAACAGTTCAATTCAAAACCGGACATCTGGCAACCCTAGTTATGACCTAGTATAAACAGCTCCGCCGCTCTCTAAAAGTGAATCAGTGTATTATCACTGACTTCAGTGCTACACTTATAACTGTAATATCAGCGAATATTTATTATTTTTCAGTAATAATACACTGATTCATTTTGAGAAGTTATGATTTCTACAGACTGAATCTGCAGAAAATCATAACCTCTAAAGTGAATCAGTCTATTATTACTGAAAAACAATAAATATTCGCTGATGACTTCAGTGCTACACTTATAACTGATGTAATCAGTAATAATACACTAATTCACTTTTAGAGAGCGATTTTTCACGATTATTAAGTCGAAAAAGGAATTTCGTTGTCAATGTAAGTAATTAGGTAGTCGACTAAAAACTTCTTACTTACATATGTAATAAAATATGTATTTATCCATATAACACTCTATTCCACTGACAAATAATTTACTCGGCCATAATCCGACTTGCATTGTCCATCCACGGTGTATTACTTATAGAGGGCAATCAAAAATTTAACTAGTCTCACGATTTCCGACCGTGTGTTGATTTCATTAAAGCACAAATATTTAATAGAAAAATATTGCTTGTCATTGAGAAAGCGAAGATATCGATGATTCCTTTTTTAGATTCGCTCTTTTAATGAATCATCCCCATACTTTTTGTTAAAATGTTGTGCAGCAAGAAATTATGTAATGCTGAGGCTCCGCCTTAATTTAAAATTATCCAGTAGACAGAAATGTCCAACATAATTACATATTTATTACAAACGGAAACATGTTTTGCTTGTGACTTTAATTAAAACAATCTTCCATTATTAATTAGAAGCAAAAGAAGAGAGAACAAAAGAACGCTCTTCTCAGCTGAATTGGAGGCAACTGAGTTTATTCGCAAGTTCTTATAATGTTTTTTGTAGTTTTCATAATAATAAAAATGGTCCTTGAAAGAGTCATTATTAATTTCTCGATTGCGCGAGCGTATTACACTATAAAAAAGCATAGCGGTAGTTTTATTAAACAGCAAATAATTATCAAATGTGCCATATCAAGCATAACATTTTCGATGAACGAAATATAACGTGCGGTATATAAAATCGCTTTAATTGTACACTTGCCGACACTTAATTAAATAATCTTGACGGCTCTGCGAAATGGCGACTACGATTAATTGCTATTAAAATAATGTACAATAACTTTTTCTAATTTTATCGAGTGGTTGATGTTTTAACAAAAAACATAAATCGAAAGCTTTATTCTCAAGACGTTATTCTCGAAAATATTTTTGTAATGTAACTGCTAATAATTCTACGAAACTGTTGATACTGATTAGAAAATATCGGATATTTTAACAAGACATTAATGATATGTCAGCAATCCGAGGATATAACTGATTCTTCGTGGCGTCCTGCTGCGGGTACCTAAATACATCATATATACATCATGAACCTTCTCACAGCACGCAGTTTCGGACGAACTTTTAGCACTCCGTCCCCTAAAACCCCTCATAAACGCAACTATCACGCCCTAATACGTTTTTTAAAAGTCGCAAATCAAACCACACATTTTGATGTAACGTAAATTCGCGAAGATCCTCGTCAATATTGATTTCCGTTTAATATTTCACTTCTTTGAAAAAGATTTAACTCTGATGCAACACTCACCGATGCAGATGACGAGCGCCACAGCAAGAATCGGCGGGAAAGCCTTCGAAGACGAAAGCATGCTGCGGCCGGAATCTCAGCGAGAATGAACAAGAATAAACACCCACGGCAGAGAGAGATGAAGAGTTACTCGGTCACTTTGAAATGTCCACGCGGGGCCGAAGGTCGGACTGACGGTGCCAACCGGAAGGGGCGGGACCGAAAGACGGTGGCCCGCGCGAGAAACGAAGAACGAAAGGAAGAAGGCACTACGAGCTCGGTGACCCGCTCGTCGATCACTGGTAACGCCGCGGATACGTGGTCCACACCCTCTACTAACACCAAGGATCAATCTCGATCCCCTACTGGATATGGATTTAGGACGCGAACAATTTTCCTCTTCTTCCAAAATATCCCTTAATAATATTGCCTTCGCGAACGATTGGCGCGGCACATCCGCGCTTATCTTTCTTTTGCTTCTTGCCCCCCTCTCTATACCCCCTCTCTATACCCCGCGCGATTAATCGACAGAGAACTTTCGCGGGTGGTACCCCGATTCGATGGGTGAGGCAATCGGGGGGCAGGAGGGTGGCTTTTTACAGGGAGGCGCGTTCTACCACTGTATACCTCTGTTGCGGCGCCAACGTCGGACTGACTTTCTCTACGTTACGGCCGCTCTGCAGCAGTGGCGGCGCGCCGTTCCGCGCCGGACCGCGTCGTCGCGCGGGTACATCCCGCGTCGGCGTCACGTGTGCGTCCGTGGGCGTGCTCCGGATGCAACGGGCCGCCGACGCCGAAGGAACTGGGGAATGCACTCGCGGACCCCTTGATGAAAATAAAAATCGGAGCGTAAATCGGATATAAATATATAATGGAAGAGTAACAGAAGCGTAAATGCTTCTTTTACATTTCATTGTTCAAATTTTCGCCTCTTAGAAGTTTCATTTACGCTTCTGTTACTCTTCCATTACATTCGACTTACGCTCTGATATTTATTTTCATCAGGACCCCTGACAAAGTGAAGCGACCTTTACACGTACAATCTTATTCGTTGATTTTGTCAAAAGACATTCTAGAAATTGAATTGTAATTCTATACATGTGAACAAATACGTGTTTCAAAGGTAAAAGCGGGAGCACTGAATCTTGCATAACGCACAATCTATAATGCATAAGAAAATGAACCAATCAAAATCCTTTATTTCCTTTCTCTTCATGTAACAAAAGACTCTGATTGGTTAATTTTCTTATGCTTTATGCATTATGTGTTATGCAAAGGTCTGTGCTCCAAATGGGCTTTCTACAATAAGTCATTACCTAATCTTTAAATCTTAAGTCATAAGAAAATGACTAATTATATAATCGATTATTCTCCTCACATTTGAGTGTGATTGATCAATTTCTTATGGCTTAAAACTCAGAGCTTAGATAATGGCTTATTGTAGAAAGCCTATAAGAGTTTTACTTATTAAAAGCGAACAATAAAAATACAATTTTGTCCATTCAAATAAAATAACAGCCTTTACACATATAATCTTACCCGTTGATTTTGTTAAAAAACGTTCAAGATTGTGTAATTAAGTACGTGTAAGCAAATATGCGTTTCAAAGGTAAGAGTTTTTAAAAGCGTGAACAATAAGAACGCGCGCGTGCAAGTTTATGCATTCAAATAAAATGACAGAATTAAGAACGCGTGCAATTCTGTGTGCAGTTAAGAACTGTGTGTAAGAGTATGGAATTTTCTAAATTTGAAAAAATTTCACTCGCCAAGCAAAAACATAGTACCTATAAAACACAGGCTTTTACTTTTACACCACAGATTTGATCACTCTTGGACGTGATCAAATGAAATGTGCACGTAACAATGTACTTGTAAAGATAGCAACACTTTTTGGAGCAACTTGCACTCTTTGCAATGGTTTTACCTTTGTGCAAATCTGCGCTCAATCATGAACGTGAGAATATGTGAACCCTTATCAATGATAAGTTGAATTTTTTAATGACGCTCTAAACTCACAGAATGATGCTCAGGTCGGGAAATCAGCCCGACGTGTCGCACGTCTGTTTTTATCATATTTGCTGAAATTTACGACGAGGAGAAATATAATATCTTCTTAATTTATCAACACAAGTCGAATCCTGAAACATTTGGATTAGTGTCGACTTGAGTGCGAATTAGGGTGAATTATTCTTCTCCTAGCAATGATTTGTTATAACAGTTTAGAACTATCAAAATCTTAATTTGCAATAATTTATAGTGTTGAAAGAATAAAATGATTAACCAAATCGATTTATTTCTCCAGTGAATGTAGTTCTTCCGAAAAAATCCTGTGTATGACAAAAGTTAATTTAAAAAAAAGCATTTAAAATTTTTTAATAATAATGCTCTGAACTTTTTGATCAAACTTTAGTTCAAGAAATAGAAAACATTAAATATATATCTCGCACGGAATGCAAGAGATCCGGGTTCGACTCCCGGCCGAGGCATTATTTTTCGCAATAAGTTTTATTACAGTTTTTAAGTTGGGGAATTTGGGGGGATTATTAATATTTTCAGATTTGATTGCGTTGAAAGTCCGACAACCATATCGGCACGCAATTATCATTTCTGAAATTAATTCATTTAAATGAATTTACAATAGTTCAACATCTTAACGTTCTGACCGTTATGGCGCTTCTTAATTTAA
>NW_017257709.1:71747-141378 GCF_001594055.1 Mycetomoellerius zeteki | reverse complement strand
TATTATTATTAAATATATATATATGCATATTTCAATTTGACTTCGAATTTGTACGATAAAATTTAATTTTCATTCTTTTATATTTCTTCAAAATAAATAGAAGAGTTAAATGAGAAAAATGATACAATATAAAAGATATGAAAGAAAATAATATAAAATCCCTTTCTTTAAAACTCGACTTCTACTTCAATTTTGAAAATAGCTATCTCAGACAGGTTTTAGTGAAATAAATGGTTTATAGATATTAGAGCTGTCAAAATATAGGAAACAAAAAATTTATAAGCCAGATCAGAGAACATGTAATAAAAAAAAATATTTGTATACAAATAAAATGATAGAAATTGAACATTGCATCGCGATCAATATTCTATCGCGATTTATCGAGATAGATCATCATTATTTGCTCACTATTATTTCTTTCTGGACAAAAATTATCCGTTTTAATGAAATAATTCTTCGTTACTTTTTATCGCGGAAATAACAAAGTTTATAACAAAATTGGAAAATATATCCATTAAAAAAATAACAAAAATTCTTTAATTAAGAAAAATGCTTCTCCTGAAAAAGACTCAACATTCATTTCGTCTTCGCAAAAGTCTCATCTGAGAAATTTTTGCTACAACAAAATTATATGACGCCATTATACATATTATAGCACGAAGTAAGGAAGGTCGACGAGGAAAAACCAGGAAATGACTTTCTGGATGAATTATATTCTTCTGTGCGAGAAGATACGTTTCGTTGTCCTTCAACGAAGTTGTAAACGCATTCGTGTTCCCCATCACGCATTGCAGCACGAACACCGGTTTACATATCGAGTTATTGCAGTATGTATTCGCGCCCGTAGTTATTGGGTAGTGTATACAATGTGTGCGCGTGCATATAATGCAGCAGCAACATAGTGCCATGTGGCATCAATCATAGGATTTCCTGCAGGTGAAAGGCCAGTCAGTTCCCTCTCCGTGAATTCGCAACTCTCCCTCCCTCCCTCTCTCTCTCTCTCTCTCTCTCTTTTATTCCTCCCTCTGTCTCTTATTTTCTAGATTCGGCTATCAAAATTCTCTATCAAAATTCATCAGGCTTTGAGTCTTGGAAAAAAAACGGAAATAGAAAATGGCAAGTATAACGGAAATAACAAGAAAGAGGGATTGAATTTTTATTCAAATACAATGTATATATATTTGGGAAGAATAAAAAATTTTTGAATAAGAGAGAGAGAGAGAATATCTATGAAAAGTTTATAAAAATAAAATGTCATGCCTAACTAAAAAATTAATCTATTAAATCTAATTATTAAATTTAGAGAGAGATGATAATTTTTTAAGCTGTAAAAATATATTTAAACAATAGATACCTATATATAATTTTTATTGCATTGTGTATCATTCATTTATATATACGAACAATACGACGTGACAAAAAACAAACATTCGTATCATACACTGGATATAACGTTATTTCGATTGTGCACACGAAATGTATAACATTCCATCGTAAAAAATACGATATTGTCATTAATATTGTTTTGACTGTTCCATCGAAAATTTTTCAAATTTTGGAATTCTATAAGCGATTTAGCTTACATGTCTAATGTTGGAACACTAGAACAGCTACAAAAGGCTCCTTTAATTACAATATTCTAAAAAATGTAGGTATGAATTTAACACTATACATTAATATAAATACTGATACGGTGTTAACATTGGTGTTAAATTATTTAAATCAGTCTTTGTTACTGTTCCAGCATTAGAAAGGTAAGCTAAATCATTCGTAAAATTCTACTTAAATCTACACACCGTACTGATGTTTATGTCAACATCAACTATAAGATTATATAAACACCGGCAGAGTATAAAATCTATACCATTTTAAAATCCATCTATGTTTTTTAGAGTATGATTAATATAAACTATATAGTGGACGCGTTAACGATGTACTGCATATCCGTAGATAAAATGTGAAATAAATGATGAACAAAGATATATGATCACGAGCTGAAAAATATAAAAGAGGTGGCTTTTATTTTTAAGCAAGTTATTAATTCAATATAAAAATGTAGCGACTGTAACTCTCTTTATACGATTGTTAATGAAAATAGGAAATATTAAAATTTTTAAACAAAATTCTACAATTCTTAAACATGTATGTTAAATACTACACAAAATAATGACACGTCTTCTTTAAAGCACGAAGCGCCAGAAGTTCCCATCGACAGTTCTGCGCAATTTCGTAACACGCTCACATAATTATTATATATGAATAGTTTATAGGAATAAAAAGATAACGTTGACAGGTACAAACGCAGTATTAAATCTTTTATTTACGTATAAAATTTGTGTACACATTGGTAGGAATTAAATTTTGTAAATATATTTACAAAATTTAATTCCTACCAATGTGTACACAAATTTTATACGTAAATAAAAGATTTAATACTGCGTTTGTACCTGTCAACATTACCTGTCATATGCATATATATATATATATGCATATGATCGCAAAATTAAGATAATTGCCTCCTACATTTTGTAAGCTTCATATTGTTTTACAGAATATTGTTTAGACATACTCAGTGAAATTATATATTGGTGTGTTATTTTTATATTTGTTCGCAAACGGATATTTGATGCAACCGAGCAAAATATATAAAAAAAACTCATCATATCTGTTCAAAAGAGCAAAAGTCGCTTTTACTTTAGATCATAATGAAACTTTACTAGAATATTGAGCTTTAATACATAGGTATAAGCGATGGAGAATGATCCTTTGATCAATGAATGAAGGCGAAATATAATTTGTCAATGATTCGATAACGAGCCAACATCTATTATTCATTGCATTCTATATATCAAGAAAAACAGAAAAAAATTAATTCTTCTGCTATCTACAACATATAAATATGATACAAAGTTGGAAATAAAAAGTTAATTAAACAGGCACGTGATTTCATCTCTTAATCGCGTCTGAGCGGATTACTTGCAAGTAAGAGACTTGATGGCAGCACGTTCTTGGTCTTTAGCAACCAGCAATGATTACTGCCGCAGCAAACCAGTCGGACCAGAACGAACAGACTGACTCCCTCTGTCGACTTCAGTTACGCTACCGACAGAGGCAGCGAAATCAATGATCGCAAAAGATGGAAGGCGGCACGCCGACGTTGCAGATTTTGCAACAGTTTTATATAAGTGACGACACCTAGGTCCACCTGCACAGTAAAATAATCAATATTGCAACGTTATCGGGAAAATTGAGAAAATTTAAGGAATTTTCTTTCCATTGAAGGGGGAACACAAGAGAGTTCCAGTAAATTACTGAACAGCTATGAGATTTTCTCCGCTTTTTATTAGAAGCATAGTCATTTAAGAGATTTCGTTATTTCCAAATATTAAAGAATACATCGATTTTTTTATGTTACAATCTAAGAAAAGTAAATAATAACTACTAACATTATAATTAAGATAACTACTAACATTATAATTAAGATCCATAATTATAATTAGCGTTTTATTTATTATAATTTTTCTGTTTTTACCATTACAACATTGGCGCGAAAAAACAGAAGAGTTTAATTTAGATCGATAGCCACAAGTATCGATATTTTGCTTGCGATTTAAATATCGTTCTCCGTTTCGCTTAAACATCGATACCGGTTTCGACGCATCGCCGCAACAGCATCGATACCGTTTTTATCTCGACCATTATCCCTAGGTCCAAGTGACTACGAGAGTGGTGACAGCGTATGGTAGCGGCTGCCGTGAATGGGCGACCAGAGTGCAACATGGCGGACTGCGAGTCGGAGGTGCACCGCTTGCCAGCCGTGAACCAGGACGGCAGTACGAGAAACGTAGCGGCGACCGTGACAATGGTGAACAATAACGCGCGCGTACCACAGCATCCGCCGGCTGCCGGGCCGGATAAAGATCCGGTCGGCCAAGGACCGCGATGTGTAACGATCTATAAAACGGAGACGGGCTTCGGGTTCAACGTACGCGGCCAGGTCAGCGAGGGTGGACAACTGCGAAGCATCAACGGCCAGTTGTATGCACCGTTGCAGCATGTCAGCGCGGTGCTACCGCGGGGTGCTGCCGAGAAAGCCGGCGTCCGCAAAGGCGATCGTATCCTAGAAGTGTGAGTAAAAGGATCGTCCCTTCCACCCGCGTTCCCGATCCGTACTCACCTCTTGATGAACCATCAGAAGCGCTTGACTCCGACAGCCGCCTTGACGAAAACGCGATGCGCTGCGACATGGCTCCAACGCGGCTTCGATTAGAAGAACGCTTTATGCCAAATTACATTAATTTGAATTGGAACAATTCATAACTGGAGCCCGAAGAATCAGACGCGAAACGCCGCATCGGTCTTGGCGCGTTTCGAATTACTCGAATAAACGTGCGATGTTGGATGTATTTACGAGCAAATACTAAGGTCGCGGTCCGATTCGCTCACAACGTTTAAAAATCATTTCATCCTTGTTGTTTGTCAAATGTTAAACGAAGACAAATGATGCTCATTAGCGTTGTCAGCATGAATCGGACCACGGCCCAAGTACGAGACTTGTTAAATGAAAAAATTGCAAAGTAGATAACGTAAGAAACAATGATGTATAGATCAACACGCTTTGCTACTCCAAAATAAAGCGAAAGCTTGATTTCTGTAGTCCAGCATGGGTTATAAATTATTGAAGATTCAACTGTTATTTATTTTTGATATTCGATATTTATACGAAAAAAAATAATGTATTAGCTATAACAACTACCTAATTGAAAATAATCTTATTCATCAAGAGTATGACGTATTTGTTCCATTAATATTGTCATTGAATCAACAAAATTATTTTCAATTAGATTGTTGTTGGATAAATGCTGCATCATTTTTTTTATGTACGAAATTTTTTCTGCTTTTTGTACAGCATTTGTATTGTGTTTGTCATCGTGACAATGGTTTAAAAAGGTACGAATATCATAAATGTAGCACATTTTTCTTCACAAGTTAATCCGAGACAAAAATTTTTCATATCGAATACAAATGTTTCGATAAACTTAATGATAGAAATGATAGCTTGATTCTGAACTTTCATAGATGCTATTTAATGCTTTAAAAAATAATTTATTATCTTTTATAACATTTATTTTCTTTATCGAAAAAAAATTATATTATACTTTAATTTTAATTAATAATTTTTAATTTTAGTAATTAACAGTAAAAAAGAAAAGAAAAAGAAATATATGATAAATAAAACCTAATAGAACTATATAATATTCTGATAGTTCATAAAAAATAAATAATTCTGAATAAAATGATTGTAACTTGTATTCCGTTAAATTGGGGCTTGATGTAAAACTTAAATATAAAGAAAACTTGAAATTTATGAACAACAATTTGAAAATAGTTAATATTATTTCAATTTAAACATTTTCTGCAACTCACACGTTGTTCTTTTAACAATATTTAATGATATTTAAATGTCTTTCAACTTGTGAAATACGATTACGAATGAATCTTTATTTTCCCTTTGGACAGTTGGAATTTCGCGTTTCGTTTGTGCGATCGATGCTAAAAGCTAGGTATATCCAAAGTTCGTGTTTATTTAAGATACTGTATGAAAATACATTAATCGCTTGCTAGCTATATACATATTCATCAAGGATCAGTTGCTTATATAGCGTCGCTTGGCAACTAGCCCTGCTCGGTATCATATGTAGCTGCTCAAGGATTACAGTTCTAACCAGCGCAGATATATAAAAGGCAGATTTAGATAATCTCCCAATGCACTCTGATCCTGATGCACTCAGAAATCCTGTAGAATATTAACGATTTCCCTTACATTAGAAAATATTTTAACGTAAATTACTTCTTTTTTAATCTTTTTTTAGAAGCAGGGACTAGTCTGACTCAACTGGCGTTAAGAATTTTATCGCATTCTACGTCAGGGATATCGACTGGTCGAAATATTTATCATGGGGCTTATCAGAAAATGCAGGGGCGTCCCAAAGATACAAATTACACATTACGCGTAACTTTTAGACAGGATAATTGGAGAAGATTAATCACGCTACCCGACGCTGGCGAGATAGAATTCCGAGAGAAGAGTACATGAGAACAGTACACATACACGTGAGCGTATCCCCTTTGCAAATTCTGATGTAAGAATGATAAAAACAAACGTGCACGATGCGTGACGAATACATTCAATCTGTGTGGCCTCTCGTTTACAAAGCTTGACAAACACGGTAATTGTAAAATCTGTTGTGCTCACAAGTTTCTGATCGGTTCCCATCGTAGACCAGAGCTGCTATTCGGTATCGCTTACCGATAGTTGTTAGCGTCATTATGTGTCGTTGCGCAGCTTTTTTATCATACAAAATATCTGTGCGCAATAATACATAACGATACCGACAACTATCGGTAAGCGATACAGAATAGTACCCTGGTTAATTAATTATTTCAAAGAATTTCTCGCTATTTATTAACTGATTAGCTATCACTAGGAAAAGCCCATCTTAGAAAAAATAAATGTGCGAAATATATCTTCAAGTCTCATCTCGCTGGTTTCATTTGTCACTAGACGTCGGACTTTTCTATAATTTTACATTTTTTTTAGAAATCAGATTAGAAAGTAACATAAAAATAGCAATTTATCTCATTAAAAAAGCATTCTAAAACTGCATATTTGTGCATATTGTGCATATTTGCATATTTGCATATTTGTGCAAATTTGCAAATTTTATGCATGCTGCAAAAAATATCTGTATAAAAATCTGATGTCTATTTATCACGGTTTAATCCAACAAGTAATAAATAAAGGTACGCAAGGTTCAATATTATTTCTCTCGGCTATGCTGTTAAATTCATGTCAAATTATAGCCAATTTGAGTTATTTTTAGTTATTTCTATGTCGTAATTACCCCTCAATAGAGAGGCAATGATGACTTATAGAAATACGACTTTACTTCCCCTAAGATTGGCTTTTCCTAGTGACAGCTAATCAGTTAATAAATAGCGAGAAATTCTTTGAAATAATGGATTAAACAAAGGTGCTATTCTATATCGCTTATTGATAGTTGTCGTTATGTGTCATTAATTACTAAAACAATGGAGTTAAACAATTTGGTTCAAGAAAATGTATGAAATTTGATTCAAATTTAGTTCGTTGTTTATTAAACTACATACGTTAACGTTGTTACTTTGAAATTACAGAAATGGATTGATTTACATTTTGATACACATGAAAGTTAAAAATAACACAAAATATTACCAGGGAATGGAACTAACTCGTTTTTTGTAACGAAGTTACAGTTACAAGTTTTTTGGTAACTTTACTGGTAACTGCGTTACTTTTTTTAATAACTATAACGGTAACATAGTTACATTTTTTTTGTAACGGTAACGAATTTTACAGTTACTTTTATCGTTACTTTGCACACGTTGGACACAAGCCACTCAGTGCTTGAGACTAGGGTTGCGTTCCGTTTCACGCATGATGCGCACGATGTATCATTTTGTCTTTCTTTAATTTTCGGTGAACAACAAGGATAAAATGATATATCATGCACCCTATACATGAAACGAAACGCACCTTAGAAAGCCCCTAGACACCCGTCCGCTGCGATTGGTGGTCGTCGATTTAAAAAAAAAAAGTAACGAAAAGTTTTTTTCTCAAGTAACGAGTAACTGTAACTTGTTACTTTTAAAAGATAACTTTCCATTTCTTGAATGTTAACTCAAGAGATTGGATTACCATTGCTTCTTTGATATCTAACCGTGCAGCTTTAACGTTGAAAAGATCGAGTTATTGAATTATGATAAATGCTATGAGCGAATATCTTTATCGTCCCAAATTAACTGTTAGTTAACCGACTGTCTAAACTCACTAGGTGCATTTACTATTTCCGTTGGCGAGGTCGTTAGCGCCATTGGATTTGCATACCCGATCATTAGCCACCCTGTGCGCACGGTAATCGTGTTTCGTTTAATTAAAAGCTAATTTGCTTAAAATATTACGCTCGGTTGAATTTATTTGCATAGAGTTTTATTTAATGATGTCGGTACATCCCGTAGCGGTTCATCCTTGATAAATTCGATTACTACGACGTTATAGGAAAGCTAAAGCTATACGTAGAATTGAAAGCTGATGACACTTCATATTGATCTCAAGAAATATACTTCTCACGCGACGCTTGTTTTAGATATGACGCAAATCGTGATGTCCAGTCAGATTAAATAAAGGGCTGCGCCGCGCTAAATCTTTATTTTGATAACATGATGGAATCGACTTACGATTAAAGAAATGGAAGGAAGTAAACAGCGATATCACTTGATACTATCGGTGTATCGCAAGCGTCATCTCACATTTAACAATAGTCAAAACAATAAAGCCTAATCTACACAATGTGCTCTTTGCTTCCAGCTGTTTCTTTTAGCTTATTTTTCTCTCTTTGCGACCGTTTTATCGACGATCATATTTCTTACCATATACCTATTTTTTGTCTCTTCTGCTCTAAGATTCTGTATAATTTTAACATCAATGTCGCTATTATTATATCGTCGTTGCGCAACTTTTTTATCACATATAATATCTGCGTAACGATAATATCGTATAACGACACTGTCGTTAAGAGATCAGTATAGAATCCCTGCAGTGTTGAGGTTCATAAATTTTTATATCGGGTGATAAAAAAATGAAAAAATAGGATAAGACGCAAGAAGGCAAGAGGTAAAAAATAAGAAACAGAAAGCAAAGAGCATATGAAGTTTATTTTAGATTAAGGCTAAAATTTATTTATCACGTTTTCGCACATCGACGATCAGCGGCAAGTACATTCACGGCCCTTGAAGGGCCAAGGTTTCCATAAACTCCGCGCGGTTCAAGGACGCGTATCTTGCAAGGGACCGGTCAATATTTCAGCAACGTCGTTTCGTGCAGTTTCTCATTTTGCAAAATTGAAAGATCTTTTTCCCCCGCTACTCTCGGCGGTAACCGATGCTTGAAGAAGGCAGATTGGATGACCCGCCGAATATTCTCGCTCCGTCACGTCCTCCTCGAGTACTCTCTTCCCGTTAATCACGGATATCATCGCGTGAAACCGATCGAAACTCTTGCTTTCACTCGTCCAATTTTGCGGTTTCTGCCGTCTATACTTTACCAGGCCAGCTTGTGCCTACTACTGGCATTCGTCGCTCGCAGCGTAATCCGATATCTCAAAGGATTTTTGAAATGGCAAGTTTTAAAACTGTCAATGCTTTTTTTTAGTTTTTTATCTTTATATATTGTAGCGACTTATTAAGGATTTTTTTTTATGTTCCTCGATGACTTGTATAAGAGTTTTAACGATAATCGCGCGAGCTAGACGCTTCCTTATTATCTTTACATGTTCTATATGACTTCTTTTCTTGCGTTACGTTATCATACTAATATCCTTAAGAGGCTTCATATGGTTTCCACAAAGTTATTTTACGCTTGCATTAAGCCCGTATTACACTACGGATTGAAGATTAAGGATTACGACTTAGAGATTAGAATTCGAGTCAGTCAAATAATTTAAAAAAAAATAATTTAAAAAAATTACGATTCTTATTAGACCGACAAGAATAAATTATTAAGAGGAATCTATTTTCAATCAAAGTGGATCTTAGTGCTTAAATATTTCAGAGTAAATTTATATATACATATTCAATTCTACAAACCGCACGCTAAGATCTTTTTCAGTCTTGAAATCCAATCATAAACAGAACTATTTTAGAAGGATAAAATTTTATGTTAATCTAAGTATTTTAAAATAAGAATGCACTGTGTTCCAAAATTCACTGTCAGCGTTAAAAATCTATAATATAGTTTATCTTACGTACATTATATAGATTTTCAGCATTGGCAATGAATTTTGGAAAATATCAACTATAGTATGACATAGGATTTACGTATCTTTTTTTTTCTCTGAAAAGTGTTTTTTTATCATCGAGGAAACCATACTCACCTGCAGCACAGAATGTCTTCAAAGAATGTCTTAAAGACGTCCAGAGAATGTTCTACGTCTTATAATAGAAGAACGTCTCCAGATAACATTCCTCAGATAAAATATACTCTGTAAGCAGCAATAAAAACAACTCTCAATCGAAAGTTAAGTTAAATTAAACAATGGACACATCGTAGTGTTAGCTGAGATCACTGGACTCGAAGAGTTCATGTTCGACGATGATTCTCGTTTTAACGAGCGACGATAAGTGAATATAACATAAAAGGAGCCGCTCTCGCTACATGCGTCCAATAAAACGAACAGTCATTCATTCGGAATTGCGTCAATCATTAAACTCCATTAGGAGTTCTATTAACTTAGGCGCGAATCATTACATCTTGCACGCTTTATTATCTCGGTCTACCGCAATTAGCGGGCCCAGCCGTGCTTCGCGAATGAGTTTTGGATAGCAGCATGGTCACGATGCATTTGTAATCAGCTCGCGCGATCGTGGAGAAGGAAGCGATGCGCGAGACAATACACGCATTTGAATGCTTATAAATACCGTGCGTCTGTGTGCTTGCGAGAAAGCCCACGCACTCGCCCACTGAAGTGCATTATCTTTTAACAGATTAGCATACATGTAGTGCCGTTATTGACCGATCGCCCGATCTAATTTGGTCAACTGAAAAATATCTTATATTTCGGTGTGCCATATGCAGGACTTTAATACATGCGCTACTGAAAAGAAGAGTTTATATTTAACGAATTCGGCGTGTGCACTTAATGCTGTTTGTTAATCCTTTATTATAATTCTAACTTCAACGTTTAGGGGCGGGACCACAAAGTTTTGCATAATGCATAACGGATAATGTATAAGAAAATGAACCAGTCAAAGTCCTTCGTTTCCTTTCTTTTTACGAAATAAAAAATTCTGATTGAGTTGATATTTTTATGTCTTATGCGTTATGCAAGCAAGAAAATTCTTTTTATAATAATAATAATAACTGTTGCATGCATTTACAAATTAGATTTAAGCGATGCATAAAATTATAATGGTAATAATAATAAAACAAATGGCGTGGCTAGCAAACAGCGAGGCGATAGCGATACAAGACCTAATTAGAGAAATTCAAAGTATATGAACAATACCATTAAATAAGGACAAACGCAACAAATTTATGAAAAATAAGACAAGATATATTTTTCTATGATGATGTTTAATATAGTATATATATATATATATATTTCTAGCGATTAAATTATATATTTAAATGTTTTTAAATTAAAATGTTATTAAATTAGGCAATCACAAATAAGGCGATAAGCGGAGCAATCGATGATCCCGAGTCGGAGGTCTAGAAGATAGATAACGTCTTACAATGGGATCCCACCCGGTACACGGTATTAGCGATAACGAAGTGTATAAAGTGCGCGACGCGCCTTCCCTCGCACGCAGACGTGGAAATCCGTGGGGCAACATTCGTCGACCTCCGGGGAGAGTCGTGCCTCCGTGCGCAGACCAATCGTGACGGTCCTTTCACCGATCGGAATTCGAAACTCGTGATAAAAAGGCCGATTATCGGTATCCTATTCCCTTTCGACTGGTTGGAACTGGTGGTCGAAAGCCGCTAACGTGCGCGAGCCAGATTGGCCGGATCGCGACCTCGTCGAAGGCCCGCCTTGCTCCTTTCGTCGCGGAGGCTCGTCGAAGGACCGGATGTGCAGATTGTGCGAGTCGCGAGAATCGCCCCGCAGATCGTCATTCACTCGTGAATCTCTCGCGACAACCCGGTGAACATTACGCGCAGTTCAGCTCGTGATTAGCACATTATCACGCCGATAAGAGTACTCTGCGTGAAATATGTTGACGTGTTACATGACCGCGCTGCAATGCGAGTGGATCGAGAATCGCAAACGGTGGAATTCCACCGGTGCACCGCAATCACAATTGAGGTCGGTTAAAATTGTAAATCGCGTGTATTGCAGTGTATCGGTGGCGAGAGACATATCACGCGAGAAGTAATAAATTAATAATGACGCCTCTATTTGCAGGAACAACGTTAATGTCGAAGGCGCCACTCATAAACAGGTGGTGGATTTGATCAAATCAGGCGGCGATGTCCTTACTCTGACCGTCATTTCCGTGACGCCGCAGGAAGCGGAAAGATTGGAGCCCTGCGAAGATTTGAGGTAAGCACAATACAGTTCCGGCTTGAACGCTATTTCGATGTGAGACGAGAAAATCTTGATACTTAAAACAGCTTGAAATCTTTTTCGACGATCCTAGTATCGTAGAGATTATCTCACCGATATGACATTTGAAATAATAGCAACCTTGATGATTCTAATAACTATAGCAATTTCACAATTTATCTAGATTGATCGATTAAAACACACATGTATATATGTATGTACTTTTAATCGATATATATTAATATATATATATATATATATATACAGGGTGTCCCAAAACTGACAATAAATATTTAAAGATACATTCTTTGTAATATGTATTTTAAAACTAAAAGTTTAATATAAAAATGCCTGAAGATATGTTGAATTTTATTATTGTCAAGGGCAAGAAGTTCAAGGAAGCACCTTCAAGGAAACACTGATTATCTTGCCATTCCTGAATGCGCGAAATTCTAGCTCTGTCATTCGTAATTTTTAAACTTTTTCCATTTGAAAACTATCATAGTCTCGGCTTTTTCGTATTGTAGACTTTTCGTCTTAAAATATTAAAAAGAATCTGTCTTCAAAATATTTAACGTCAATTTTAGAACATCCTGTATATACACGAGCAGATACGCGCATACACGTACAAGTATTAAATGTATTACATTTTTGTTTAGTTACGCATCGGTAGATTACAGCGAGAAGCGATCTCTACCCATCAGCGTGCCGGATTATCACGTCCGCGAGAGGAAGCACGAGCGTTATGTAGTCTTCAACGTCCACATGGCTGGCAGGCACTTGTGCTCGCGTCGATATCGGGAATTCGCGGCGTTACATATGGCATTGAAGAAGGAGTTCATAGGGTTCAATTTCCCGAAGTTACCGGGAAAATGGCCATTCCAGTAATGTCCTCATGCTTAATTTCACACGTCGACGTAAATCGCATCACGTTCAACAGCGAAATGAATGAATTCATTCAATATCATAGCGCGTTTTATAATCACATTATAATTCTCGCACATTCGCACATTTTTCTCTTGAAAAACAAGATACATTTTTTATCCATATCATTTAATAAAGGTCCGTTTATAGCTGAATTAAGACGGATCTTTTTTTAGATTGATGACGTCAAAAACAAGAAAACATATATTTAATGAAAATTCTTGCAAAATGTATTAAAATAGAATTATTTTTTAATGAAACAATATTTGCATTTGAGAGTACACTTCTAAAATATACTGAAAATTCTTTTATTTCGAAATAGAATAAAATTATTTATCTCAATTTGACAGCTGTTATATACCTTGTTTCGTTTTTTGATTATGTATAATTCAATTTTAAAAATATGTTTAAATGGTTATTTATTAATCAAAGAAATATAAGAGAAGTTTTCAGTATATTTTACAAATCTATTCTATCGAATTGCGAATGTTTTATTTTAAAATATTCACGTTTTAATATAGTTTGTAAGAATTTTTTTGTGTAGTTTCTCGCTTCTGACATCACAATTCAAGATGACTGCAGTGGGTAAGCATTAGGACCGACAGAAGTCTTAGTGAAATAGACGTATATCTATGTTTGAAATTTGGTAAAAGCGAAAAGGAGAAAAGTTCTAGTATAGTCTAGTACAGCAATAGAAAACAATCTTTAAGAATTCCTTCATTCTCATTATACAGATTGAGTGAGCAACAGCTTGATGCAAGAAGACGCGGTCTGGAGCAGTATTTGGAGAAGGTTTGCGCAGTACGCGTAATAGCGGAAAGCGATGCTATGCAGGAATTTTTGACGGATCGACTGGAGGAGGATGGCGATCAAGGTCCAGCGGTTGATCTCAAAGTTTTACTACCTGATCGCGAAGTCGTCACTGTGACTGTTCCCAAGGCAGCGTCCGTGAAAGACGTTTACGACGCAGTTTGCTGCCGAGTAGGCTTGGACGCAGAAACCGCAAAGTACTTTTACCTGTTTGAGATTGTCGAATACAATTTCGGTATGCGCCAAAATCGTTTGTCATCTCATAAATTCTGGGTAAATAGCCGGCCTTGTCTGCAACTTAACGACTTGTATTGCAGAGAGAAAGCTGCAACCTCACGAACACCCGCATACTTTGTACATTCAAAATTATTCGACTGCCAGCGCAACGTGTTTGGCGATAAGGAGGTGGCTTTTCACTATAAATAAGCCTCTGAATGAACAGGCATTGACTTGGATATTTTGGCAGACGATCGACGAAGTGAACAGAGGTCACATAACTGCGGGAGAAAGGCTGTATCAATTGAAAGCTCTACAGGATGCATCGAGAAAGCATGAGGTTCGTACTGAATGAAGGAAATCGCTTATAAATCTTAGATTAACAATACCGTTGCGTTTACGTGAAATCTTTGTGTCTGTGTAGTATTTAAAATTAGCAAGAGAACTCAGTGGGTACGGCGACATTGTGTTTCCACATTGCGCGTGCGACTCAAGGAAAGAGGGCCACGTGGTACCAGCAGTGGGCATGGCGACCTTCAAGTTGCACGCCGCGAAGGAGGACGGTACCCTGGAGTCGCAGGTGGTCGAGTTTCAATGGAGCACCATTACTCGGTGGGAAGTGGACGAGGATGGAATGGCATTCTGCTTCCAATACACGCGCCAGGACAATCGTCCACCCCGTTGGCTTAAGGTCTTCACCCCTTACGTAAGTACTCGATAATCTTTTCACGAATCAATTCGTGACTGTGAGCATAGCTGTGATATAGACTGCGCATTGCCTAATCTTAGTTTCTGTGATCAGTTAAAAGCATTAAACGTATCAACATCTGTTTTCAACTCTATGATCAGCATTTCTTTTCAACTCGATAGTTTAAAGAGAAAAAAATAGAGAGATAGTTCATTTATTGATGTCTCAGGGCAAATCCTCTAAGAACAACCTTATAATTATAAAAACAAAGCAAAAAGAATATGTACAAAAATAAGCAAATAATTAAAAGAAAGTAATATATTGTACAAGAAAAAGATAAAAATATACAAAAGAGAAGAAATACAAAAATAAAAAAAATATGTATACATAAAATAGAGAGAGAGAGAGAGAAAACGAGTGAGAGAAATATGCTTCAATTCCCTCACTCTTTCTAAACTGATAGTGACAACTTTATAAAAATGCGCAGTCTATTCTTATATTACATCTGTGATTGCGATACGCGTAATTTCACGCAAGCTCGTCACTCGATTCTTTACCCTGGTGATGTTGTGCTTGCAGTATACGTTCCTCTCGGATTGCTTCGATCGAATAGCCGAAGAAGCGAAATGGGATGATCCAGGAGAATGACATAACGTACGACGCTAAGAGGTATCCAGTGTATAACTTTCAGAGTCCTTTCACAGGATATCTCGCACTCGTCTCTCCGTAGTCGAAATTTTTTCTTATTAGAATTAGGACAGTCTTTAGAAACAATTAACATAGTACCTTTAGCATATCAAATTTTTCATCTGGTAGCTTTGCCGAACATTTCTAATGCTGTACACCGAGAGAGCCCACCGTCATCATTGGAAAAGTCAAATGTGTGAGAATGTAGATAGATATACATCCCAGTGAAACAATGCTGTTACCAGAGAAACAAAATTCGATGGATTACTGCGACGCTCGCAAGTAATCTAGAATGAGAACGGAATGTGATGTATAAATTTAAACTCGGATTTATCATTGATGTCACGCTCGTCCATGATCTAGTGAGGAAATCTTGATGTAAACTAATATTCATAGTCCGTTCTTATTTCAAGATCGTCTTAAGTAATGTCTTGAGTTGCTAATACGACCCTCTTATTAGTTCGTGACATCTTAAAACAGTCTTAAATATAAGAATCGTCTATGAATACGCAGCTTGAATTCAGTGCGCAAGAAAATGAATCTTTTTTTTATACGATGTAGCTGGGACTTTTGTTTCGTCGATGAAACACGTGTCGTTTTTTCTTTTGTTACGATGAACAAAATCGCGCACGCGATGATATATAAGAGAATTACGTTAGTGTACAGATATATAGACTATTACTATATACGGGGATATACGATCAAGGTATGATCGTGTCCGCCTAGAGAAACCACCTATCCTTCTGGCCTATCAATTATTATGTATACAGCACCCAACTCGTTTTCTAAGGAGAAAATCGATCGTCTTACATAAAACGTTCCTCCTTGTTCGCCTAACAGACCCGAAACTCTCTTTCATTGGATCTGCATATCGATCGCGCATTTAAACAATAGAAATAATACCCTGTGCATTTTCTAATATGCAATATTTTATAAATCAATGATAATTAATCTGTAAATTCGTTACGCAGGATATTTTAAAACGAGAGGCGCCGCTTTCGCATGTTTATAAAGAATCTCAATAGTATCGACAGCGCGTCCATTTTATCGCTGTTGTAGGTTTCATTCTTTGCAATTAAGAGTGTGTATAATAAGAAGCACCAGAAATCTAGGACGTCTGAGAAAACAGAAGAAATAGATACATATCATATCCATCGATGGCTTTATTATAAGCAGAACCGAATTCTTGTTTCCTTTCTTCTTTTTAAACTATCCTGTGTAACAAACGAATTCCTAATGCACGCATGGCTACGGCAGGTACCATGTGTCCCGTAATCGATATGTAATGTATCGATCAGTCCTCTACACATTTTGTTAATTCATTAGTATGTATAGCTTCCTAGCGTTGATAAAAAATAGAACAAACTGTACATATTAATGTTAAAAATATATACTTTTTGAGAAGAAACTCAGTTGTGTATGCGTGTGTGTGTTTTGATAAGATCGATAATTATTTGATCGTAAGATTAATTATAACTGGGTGTCGCGTTGTGCTGAAAACGAAATGACGATCTGATTATTATGTTAAATTGTGAACGTGAATTGCAAGTGAATCGGAGGATTGTAATAACAGTCGAGGACTATTTTTAAATCGATGTTCTCGATTGAAAAACTTTATCCCGGACTACTTCCCTTTGATGCATTTATAAAGATACTGTACAATAGAAAATGCGGCATTAATGCTCATCTTTCGATTATATAAGCATGTACGGAATTTAGTAAAAAGGGAAGATAAACGTAAAAACTTGGAACAATAATGCAATAAGGTCGCGTGTTTTCCTCTACTACCTTATACGAAGAAAAAATAACAATACTCATTAATAATGTTAAAAGAGATATTGATAATAATAATGAGATATTAATTATAATAACAGCAAGTAAGAAAAAATATAAAAATAACGTTAGCACTATTCTACGCGTTGCGGGATTTTGTAAAAGGCCGTAATACGCGTTTTGGCATAGATATCCACTTATAGAGAGAGAGAGAGAGAAAGCGAATATTTGGAGCGAGTTCTCTCTTTGCATGTTATGCCCATGATCAGTCATTTTCTCTCTTCTTTTGTTCTTCTTTTCCGGTCTTACGTATGCATCCTGCCTTCTCTCAGTGCTTAAATTCACTCGTTCTAAACATGTCGCTTACTTAACTGCGAGCAGTTTTAGCAGATAATAAATAGAAAGATAAATATATTATTACCGTTAATGTTTTTAAACTTTATTCATGGAGTATCGAGCGCGTGCGATGAATGAGAAATGTATGTGACAATGTAAAATCCAAATGGTGAGAGGAAAAAAAAAATATATATATATGCTTGCGACAGAGCATAGTTATGATACTGTTAATGATAATAGAAATATAGAACATAATATAGAGCGTAATTATATAATCGAACGCGCGAGTATCCGAGTGAACACACATACGAATCGATCGACATACGATGTGATAGATTCGCGCGTGCACCTAGCTATTCGGTCGAGTGAACAAGATAGTTACAATAATGATTTCTATTGTTTTATCAATAGAGATAGAGAAAAAGAGAAAGAGGAGATAGAGGTTTCGAAGGAACTGTGCAAAATCTGTGAATTAGTTAGCAATACGTACGTCCGAAAATGTTATTATTGATGATAAATAAACCTTGAATGAACCTTCGGGTGATCATCTAACGTTTATATAATTTAGCATCCGCAAACGAAAGAATTAGTTAGCTATGCAGTTCTGTTGAATAATGTGTCTAATAATACTTCCGCACGATGTTTCTGATCTTTTTGATCAGGCGATGTCGCTAAAATATGAGAAACTCGAAGGTCTCATTGGTTATCATATTACCGGCAGCAGAAAGATTTTCTCGAAATACACATCGAGACCTTTCGTGTTTTATTGATCGGTTGGAAGAGAAAGTCTGTGGCATCTCGGAGCAGCCACGTGTTTGAAGAATGGCAATAATATTTATAAAAAAAACTGCGTGTTAATTGGTAGAGTTAATTGGTAGTGAGTATTTTTCGAGAAAATCGGAGTGATCGCAGAGATACGTCCAAGTTGAATTTGTGACTTCTGATGCGAAAGATCTGAAAATAGTCGGATTGATGATATTTCGTACAGTTTTGTACAATTATCTTTATCTTGCAGTATTTTTATTACAATTCGGTCATTGCCTTATTGCAGCTTTAGTGTCGTAAGTTGAACGAAAATTGTCTTTCATTTTGAGAAGCTGTTCGATAAAAAAATTTTGCTTATTTTGTTTTAGTCGCTTTTGCGAAATATCTTTCACTAGGAAATTGACTAATTTGTTACATTGTTTATTATCTCGTTAATTAGCATGTTAACGAGCCTGTCAAACATAGAATGGTGAATTAGATAGTATAATTTAATTATTGTTATTACAAGACCATATCATTACAGTTAACTATTTAGGCGTTAATTAAAATATTCTGTATAATCATAGTACGTAATAACAAATGCTCCAATTTACCGTATAACATCAGTTCGCGAAACATTTGCTGTAAAACTAGTATTTCGAATTAGCGAAAGAGGTATTATTCGATTTCTTTATGAACCATCTTATTGAGAAGCATATAATAAAAACAGAAGAAATAGAACTCTTATTTCTGCCTTTTTTAATGACGTCTCCTACCTATTATTATATCTAATATTACGTATATCATAGATAAAATAATGTGATAGTAGAGCAATTTGTGCGATATAATTGTTATTATGTAACGAAAGTAATTTTAAATATATCTAATAACGTAAAGCACATTCACAAATACAAGCAAATAATAGAGGACATCAAGATGGAATAATGCTTTCTCAGCGCCTGTAGAAAAGGAGAATCGTCCAGATAGAATCTCGAAAATGTTCATCGCAAAGTAGAAAGTTCTCAATAAAACCACTGTGTTGTTTTTTCCCATTTTTCTATGTTCCCAAAAGCATATAATAAAAACAGAAGAAATAGGACTCTTGTTTATGTCTCTTTTAATTATGTATCTTACCTACTATTACTATAATTACGCATATCATGAATGAAATAACGCGTACAATTCCTAGACTTAAAATCAAACAATTTTAATTCGTAGGCAAATTGACAATAGACTTCCATATAAAAGCATCACGAGTGCTACGACAGGGATTAAAATTTGCTTTGGAAATATTTCAGCGGAATGCAGCCATGTTGCTCAGCAAAGAAGGATAACGCATGATGTTCCCCATTATGATTACTGCAATACTATCTCGGATTAAAGTCCCCAGTCGTAAACACTATGTAAGCACAAACAAACTCGAAGCTGATCGCAAGATTGTCATGTTCGTGCGCTAATGTACAAAGTGGTGTACACATTCTACGTAATATATCTTTGTAACTAGTGTATGCAGGCTCTCGCGTGTGCACGCGACCTCGTATACGCGATGCTGATACATGCAAGACGGTCTGAGAAGATATCGCTAAGTGGCCACCGATATACGGAACGACAGATCAGTTTAAGTCCACCTGCCCCGCAAGGTGGAACTCCTTCTTAAAGAAATCGTTTATCGGTGATTGCGAATTTAGTCAAGAACATCTGAGAGAATTGTCATAGCCCGGAAAAATGGATCGTGTTAAAAGAAAGAGGAAGAAGACAGGTGGTGAAAAGGTAGCTGTTTAAGTTGAATTTTACACGGAAAAAAAATGTAGCTGTCGTAACTAAAAACTGCATATGGCAACTAAATGGCAGCTGTAAAATATGGACAGCTAAAATATAGGTATTATAGCTAATGTCTTAGGTGTGATATCTATATTATAGCAGCAACAGCAAACCATTTCGCTGTAGTTAATAAATTTATATTGTAGTTACGGCAGCAAATATATTATAACAAACTAAGATTAGCTGCGGCAGAGAAAATCTTTTTTTCTGTGTATGTGCGAATGAAATTCCTTAAAAAATTAAATTGATATTTCAAATATTAAAATCCAAATTATCTCTGTAATTTTTTTTAGATATTAAAATTTAGAAGATTAAATCTATTTAAATAATTTTAAATATTGTGTGTGAAGCTATTTTTTTACTTTTTATAATATAGAAAATTTAAAAACATGTTTAGTTTTTTCAACACTGTTATAATAATACATGTAATTATATTCTGTATAATTAATGGCAACTTTTCTTGTATTTCAAAAAGTTTACATTTTATTATAATTTTTATAATTCTTCCCCGATAAATCTTCTCTCCATCTCTATATAGCAAACGATTGATTTCATTTGAATTTAACCATAAAAACGTATAAAATTTATAAAATTATAATAAGTTAAAGATAAATATTTGCTCGTAACCTGTTATCTTAACAAACGCAAAATGCTTACAAAAGATTAAAATCTTTTTTGATTCGAAAAGATTAGCCTTATCGATGACGTTTATCAAGATAACAGCTGAAAGAAATTGACAGGTACAATATTAAATTATATTAATATATTCTAGCTAATATTAAGTTGCCATTAAATCTAATTATTACGAGATGAATTATATAAAGCAATATAATAACCTAATTGATATAACTCTCAATAAATAGATTAACTGTTTCATATCTATAATTAACTTTCTATAACTGTCATAATTCGTTTTATTTGATTATTTCACATTCATCTTATTACAACTTTTATTTAATACTCATTCTGTTATAAGAAAAAACAACTATAGTAATAAAAACTTTATACAATAATATAAATTAATTTATTTTCAATATTTCGTTTAATGTCAACTCAAACTTTTTTTTCATTCAAAGATGTTTTTTTAATGTTTGTCTTCAAATTCTAAATACGTATTACTTTCTTATCATAAAATAAGATACAAAACAAAAATGACTTGACAAATGATTTACCAATATATTTAATAATAACTTTATCGTTTGCGAAATGCTGCATTATTATTCGCTTATATATTGACCTGAATTCTTCAGAAATCAATTGTGATTCTTCGGACACAATTCCAGTATTTTACTGAAATCATTGACGCATCAATTTCATCATCGTTTTAATATGTTGCAGTAACAAGAATAAGTATTTGATTAAAAACTCTGATAATTGAGGAAAATGGAATACATATCATGCATCATTCTCTCATATTTGCATTAAGATAATATTAGTTTTAAATGTTAATTGCTTTGAAAAAAATAGTTTTACGCACGGAACTCGAAGCGAATTACAACAATTTGAGTATGCATGAATTTGCATCAAAGGAAATCGACGCTGCAGAGACTTTTCTGTTCCGTAACGCTCTGATGGATAACATTTCATGCCTTAACCAGTTCTTTTTATTAGTCATGACATAACAATCACTCGTTATAGATTTACGCGTTATTACGTAATGGAGTTAACAGAAACAAATCAGACTGTCAAACCGTTCCACATGATTCATCTGGTCTATTCGGCAAATCGGTAAATGCCGATGACTATAGGCGTTAAACTTGTTTGAGGAGTTACAATTATGTTTCAGGCGAATGATTCACATTCAATAGCAAAAGGCTGATGTGCTATTATAGTTATTATGCTCTAAGATGAGCACGTGCCATTGATTCAAACTTATGGACGCTAAAAATGATCCATCGATTCGATCAAATGAATCGGTTGGAAGCTATCATCAATGAGGAATACTACATCATGTCTTACTCGGGAAAATTATCTTTATATAGACAAAGGATTCTGCAATAATTAAATGCAAAATTGGATCCCGCTGAAATGAATTAGTTTTCACATATACATAATGTACTCATATTATGGCGAACAAAGGATGCCATAGATACGAAACTCAACAATGGATAGTTTCTCAATTATCAAAGGTGCTTTGTGAGTTCAAATTTTACATCTTTAATAGCGAAAAATCGCCTCTCTATTATATGAGGTACCTTTTTTTAAAGGCTTGTAGTTTATTTAATTTGTAACCTGAATTTCTATCTTCATGTCAAATTTATAGGAAATATATTTAAGTTTTATCATCAAAAGTTAGCAGTCGATAATAGCTATACTTTGTTGAATGTGAAATTTTTTATCAAAAATGCCGATTTTGATCATTCAACAAAAGGGTTCCTAATATGAGATACATAAAAGTTTTCTTATGAGGTCGTATCTCATAACAGGAAACTAAAGAAAAAATAAAGATAAACTTTTTACACTGTAAAAAATAAAATGTTAATTTTAATTTACAGACGTTTAGTAAACTTTCTGAGACATGCAAAAATGTTAATATTTTTGTGTTAATTTTAACATTTTTACATGTCTCAGAAGGTTCACTAAATGTCTTTAAGTTAAAATTAACATTTTATTTTTAAGTGTATACACGCTTTTATTATATTACATACAAGCAGGAGCAAAGAATTTAAATGTTATATATAATAATTATATAATTTTTCGATGTGTGTGTGTGTGTGTGTGTGCGTGCGTGCGTGCGTGCGTGCGTGTGTGTGTGTGTGTGTGTGAGTAATCTTAACAATAAAATCGTCATTTTTAACATTTCGTTCGATAGTATGCTTTGAGATATTGAATTTGTTTAGATGCTTTCATATTAGCTAGAAATACCCTAAGTATCTCATATTACGATTTCCATACCTTGCGGTTTCACGATCACCAAATCTAATCTTTACAGTTAAACAAATCATTATATCACGTTTTCTATGAATACGATCTTACTTTATCATTGCATACAGATTTTATTACCCAATATTTATTTTTATATAATAAAACAGAATTTAAAGACTAATCTCAATAAAATTTGACAACATTCAATTTCACAAATCTTTTTTTGCAACGACTATGCGCATGATCTAATAATGAATTTTCTATTAAACAGGTTTCACACTAAGAGTAAAAAGTTCATGATAAAACCAAACACATGCGCTTATTAGTTTAGCAGAAACCCCACTATCTCATATTAGGAACCTATCCCATAATAAGCGACTTTACCCTACATAGTCCAAAAACGATTTAATGCACGGAAAAAAATAGATTAAGTGATAAAGGAAAGCTATAATTTACGGCCCGAATTCTAACATCTATAACTAAGAAGATTTGATAGTTTAACAAATCGCTAATGTTATTCAACTGTTAACTTTGGTTCGACATAAAAAAACTGACTGTCCGTATATATACATATACATATATATATACACATATATATACACATATATATAACGACCGTAGATTTGCTGAATCAGTGAAGTTTTTATAGCTGCAGTACTTCTTTCCATATGGGTATTATCCATTTAGTGACACAAATCGATACTAACATCGTTCCATCTTTCTTGATATTCAGAGAGTAACAAAGATATGTAGAAAGACATTTGTATCATTTTGTATCACCAAATAGCAGTCATCCGTTATTGAATTGTGTTTATGATGATCTTCTGTTTACAACTTTATAAATTACATTATATGTAAAAATTAGCTTATTTCATCGAGACTCTATTTTCCATATAATCTGTGCGGGATCCTTTATATAGTTTTATTCTTTATATATCTTGCCGTATCTCTACCAAGTCATTGAGAAATTCCAACTAATTAATGATTAATTACTTCAGAAGAATCAAATCTTTTTCCGCGAAAAAAATTACTCGAAAAAATTTTCGAATTTCTCACGTCGATGTATCTTTCCCACGAGTGGGCTTTTATAATTGGGAGGCAGCCTCGTCCCGATCGGAATCAGATGTAACAGAGAGAGAAAGAGAGAGAGAGAGAGAGAGAGAGAGGGAGAGAGAGAGAAAACGCGTCCACCGCGGATAACTTTAACGAGACTTAACGAGTCTACTCATACAGACGGCTCCAGCGATCGTCATTCTCGCGTTCCGCCTCTCCCACACTTCCCAGATCTCTGTGATCATCATCTCGTCTCTGTTCTACGACGCAGAAAGTGCTGCTATCCATCGTCGATCCTTGGGACGTGACGGTGGCCAGTGTTGATCCGATCGGACTGGCCGAACGACGGGGCGTCTCCCTGTCCGTCTTACCGTCACCCTCTAATCAGGACGAGAGTACCAATCAAGAGTTGTCGACCTTAGGCAGGGTCCTTAAGATACCGTCACCCTGGTACAAACCTGGTACTGGTTCCACCAATCACGTCAACTCCGTTAAAGCAGAGGAATCGACATTAATCGATCCCTTCTGGTTGGATCCTTGGTGTTCACCGCAAAGGTATCTACAATTTTCTATCAATATGTAAATAATAAATAAAAAATTGAATTTAAATATAAATTACTATCACTCGGTATAAATGAAATTTTGTAATGTGAAAACTATGTTGATTAATAAAATAATCTTTTCTTAAAAAAAAAAAAAAAAAAAAAAAAGAACCTTAACAGTTCTAAGTCAAACAATTCCCTTTTTTCTCTATTTCTTTTTTAAATTTCGTATATTTTTAAACTACATTCTATACAACCTTTAAATTACATTAATATTTATTACATACAAATATTTATTAATTAAGAAAATTTCTTGAAATGTGTGTGTATGTGTGAGATCACAAACGTGATAAAAAAAAATGTTAATTAATTGACATAGATCAAAATCACATATTAATTGTTTAATAATGGGACTCGTTGTATTTTAAAGGTCGCCCGTCAACAAGACTCACGATTCTTTATCGCCGAATCCACCTAAGGAAAGATTACGAGGTAGCAGACAGAGAACCGGCGAAACAAGGTACGACGACGAGACGGGCGAGGTCGACAATGAATTAATCAAGCAGGAAATTAGCCACGGTGGTTTCGATGATGTGGATGGTACAGCAACGGTGCGAGTGCGTTTCGAGATCGACGGAGCGAAGCCGAAGCGGAATGGAGTGCGATGTGAGAACGGACGGGATGTCGATGCACCGCGAGTGTTAATGAAAAATCAGAGTGCGAACGATAATTCGAAGCCCGAACGACGCGAACGGCGACCGATCGCGAAACAGAATCGCACAAGCGAAGTGAATGCGGAGAAGAGACAGGAGAGCTCTTTGCGGCAAACGAATCATGGTGTAGAAGTCGGTAAAGACGAGAAAGGTGCGAATGACGAACTGGACTATTCTCGGATAAACGGAGAGAAGTCAGCGATTGTCGACATCGTTCAGCATTTGGTGGAATCCAGGTAATTACTAAAAATAAATGTGCGCTATACTAATAGTATCATTTTAATATCATGTCTTCGTTCTCTTACTGTTCTAATTAAATCTCGATAGATGAGATAAAATAAATAAAAAAATAAAATAAACAAAAAATCTCTAATATCTTCAAAATTATGGAATAATATATTAAATATCTTTTACAAATATCCAATATCCTTTTAACAATTTAATGCCACGTTTTCACTCTTTCACTGTTCTGACTGAATCGAGATAAATGAAATAGAATAAATTAAAAATAAAACAGAAGAAACATTAATGTCTTCAAAATAGCGGAAAATAATATTAAATAATTTTTATGGATATACAATATTCTTTTAAATCCAATTATAAATGAAAGGTGAAGGAAAAATGAAAGTAATACGCGTTAATGCAAATTTTATTTTACAAGGCAAAACTTTGTAATATCTCTTTTTTTTATGTTTCAAGGTACAATCCACAAACCGCAGCGGAGAAGAGAATAAAAAGGATGCCATCATGTCGTCGTCAAGAAACTTCGAAGGAGATAGATCTAGTGGGTAAGACGGCGGGTGTTGTGCGTTAAAGTGTAGAACAGGTCTGCGGTATGAGATGATTCGGAGAAAATTATGTCGGAATTAAAGCGAGATCTTCCGGTAGTTTAGGCTTGTTAGGGTTGTTTAGGATCAGCCAGTGCGCTAACCACAATACAGGATCAACCGGTCTTTGCTTGCAACACTATAGAAGGAGATTTGTTTAGAAGTAATCGTAGGATATTGAACTAAAAAAATTATCTGCAAAATATATCGTAAATTTTTGTCGACAAAAATTACTTTACCATTGTCAAACCTTTGACGAGAACCGGGTTAATAGTTTTCCATAAAAAATCTTCGGCCATCTTATCTCTTAGCAAAGGTTCAGTTGTGACTGAAAACAAGTTATGAAGAAAAACAAGAAAAGATTTCTAGTTTAACATTGAAATAACGCTAAACATTAAAGAAATTAAGTATTATAGAAAAATAAAACAGAAAATAATTTTTTACATCTAGGAAAGAAAAAATGGATCTCTTTCTCGGCCTGTTCGCGATTGCAGCTGCCATGGACAGCATTCTTTAAATTATCTCCCTTGCGACCATATCTCGCTCTAATGCTGTCAGGAAAATACAAACGCGCTTCGGTTACCTGAAACGATTCTTAAAATAAATCAAAAGGAATTGATTTTTCAAGTATCATTTGAGAATTCTAATATGCATAAAATATAACCGACCGTGGTCGGTCCTATAATCCTTTTCCATTCTTCAACAGCGTTCCGCTTTCCTAATACGAATACTATAATAGACCCTGAGGACATATATGCCACTAGATTAGGAAAACTTAATTCGCCGAAGCGATTGTTGTAAAATTCCGCCACTTGTTCAGGTGTCAGCTGCAGCCAACGAGTCTGACAAATTTCAAATCCTTCCTCATATATTTGATTCTCGATTTCCTTTCTATATATCACTGCTTCCGGCTTTATTATGGCCAATGTGTATTCGATATCTGGTTCCTCTTCAATGGTCTCCTTAATTCTGTTGGTCTCAAGACAGATCGGTGACAATTTAATAATCTCTTCATCAGAATAATCATATTCCGTGGGACAAACAAATTTATACTGCAATTATTAAGTAACTGATAAAGGATATCCATTATTTGTTTACGACAAATAATCTTTACAAATAATTTTATTGCATTTCTATTTATCAAAGATATTTCTAATTGATGACCTACTATTCTGCTTGATTCACTGGAAGATTGTGTATCTATTGACGAAGTTTTCGTAGAATCGTATATCGCATCACTGCTACTGGATTGCACGGAATCGATTGGCATCCGATTAGATTCAATGGGAATTGTATGTTCAAGGATATCTTTTCCAGGACGATACGGTGCAGGACACTTCGAAAAAAGAGTTACAGTTTCTGGACCGATTTTCTCAATAATTTTGTCATCTTGCTTTTGCGGACAGTCACACATTTTTATCTCGCATACAAGCTACACTTTTTACGATTATTTTTATTGTATTCGTTTACGTTTAAGAAAAAGATTTGATTGATTTTTTGGTATACAATTAATATAATTTTTTTATTGTATCATTTATATTTGCGAAGATTATGAAAGGTTATATCAAGCTTTTCGATATTTATTTGTTCTGCCACTGTCATGGTAAAAGCATTAACTTTTTAAATTATTTCTGCAGTGTAATCTTTTTAATCTTCGATTGGCGCCGCTACTTCAATTATCGCAATGTTTTCTTAACGAGAGTTTGCTCTGCGATAAGTTAGCATGTAAGAACATACATACTTGCGTAGGTGCATTCGTTTTTAATGCTAATATCGTACGATCGAATATTTATCCAGCGATAACGGCTTTAAATTAAAGATTAAATTATCCAGCATTTATTTGCCGGTATCCAGCGATAACGGCAAATTTAAAGATTATATTATTATTAATTATTTAATTATTATTATTAATTATTTCCGCAAAATTAATTATTACGATATGCTTTAAGGCGTGCTTAAGCATTCGTGATTTTTATCCAATTATTCCTCTCGATTGGCTTTCAGACTCTCCAGGCAAACCGAGCGATAATGCCAACGTTGATATTAACGCAACCAAGAAAGAGAATAATCAAGAAACCACCAACGAAACGACGACGGTGAAAGTATTGCCGGAAGTAACACCACTACGCACTACGAATATAAGAAAGACAAGCATATCCATGCCCAGCAAACTCAACGAAATGGACGATCTTCGGATAGACAGACAAAACGTAAGTTGAATTGTATTAATAAAGCAATATATAATTACTATTGCAATAATCTTTATTACGAAAATTCATATATTATAAATGCGTGTCATTAATCCGAGGGATCTATCATTAAATCGAGGAATTTTTTACGATCCGTATAAGCTTATGTATAGTACATTGCCGATTCTGTCAAGTTGATAGGCTGGCACTTGACAAAATTGATAGCCAATCGACGCAGCGACGTTCACGTGAGCGCACTCAATACCGTACATGAGTTTTTAGTGTTCCTTCCTTCAAATACTTACTCTTCTAAAATTTCATTCATTGCCCTTTTGAAGGAATTTTTCTGCAAAGCCACTTCGGTTGCTGACGTTGAAAACTGTTGAATTCTTTTCTTCCCTTTTTTTAATTATACTGACAGCTGATTCCGTTATATCATGAGCCCCCGCTATTTCTCTTCCAGATAATTCTTTGTCAAGGTTTTCAATTACCTCCAACTTTGTTTTAATAGTTAAATTCTTCGGTGGTTTCTTTCTGTTTGGCTTCATGTTTGTTTATTATGTATTTTGTTAATACCGCAAGTATCCCGCATCGCGTCGGGCACTTTCGAAAACGTTCGCACGTACGCTGCTACCGGTTCCAACTTCGCGAACTCCTTCCATGCGCATATCGCCCGCTGGAGGGAGAAAACTTGACGGAATCGGACTTGGCAGAATCGACACTGTAAATAATTAAAAGAGAATGACGCAAAATATACTTACGACGACAGAAATATTTCTTACATATCAAAAGAAAGAAGAGTTAAGGGGATCCTAAAGCGAAGTTCGAATTCCAACGAAATCACCAGAGGTCGCTGTTTTTCCAGCGCACGTCTTTATATACTACCACACCAATAGGCCTGTTCTTTTTGGCTGAACTTTTGCACCAGTTTATCTTTCTTCCTCTTCTTTCCTTCCAGAGAGAAAAGGAAGAAAGATAAACTGGTGCAAAAGTTCAATCAAAAAGAACAGGCCTAATTATCTCACATACACATACGTACAAATTTTCTAACTAACTAATTTTTCGTATTAAAAACATCTAAACGTAATTCTAAGTACTCAACATTGATTATTCATGTAATCCCTAGTCCAAACCGAGCTAATTTTACAGGTACAAAGTACAAAACTTTTATATAAAGCAAATATTGTTACGAGTTGACGCCAGAAGCCGATAAAAAAAACTGTAATTTTCCAACTTTTTTTCATTTTTCGCACGAAGGCAACCGGTTTGGTACTACATTATCGCTTATATTTTAATTGTGGAGAAGGATTTTTAATTCTGTAAAGGCAATTAGAAAAATACTTATTTGAAAAATAATCGGTAAAACAGCACGACTTTAGGATCCCCAGGCCATTGCACGTAAAATTTTTAGTCGTAATCGTAAGCGATAAATTAAATGGCTACCGCCGAGGCAAGCAATAATCACGTGACTGTCAACGCGAGTGAAACGTCATAACCTCAAAGCAGTGATCGTAGTCGTAAGATTCCGTTCTGTCGAAAAATTACAATTAACGCTTTATTATTAAGTAACGGGAAGACAATCACATGACCTATCACTTGCTCCAACGCGATAGCCAATCAATTTATTACTTTTTATAGTCTTACGACTAAAACTTTTACGTACAATGGCCTTTACACGCTCGCCTGAAGGTGCCAAAAGTCAAATAATAACATTCCGCATATTTCTCATTCACTGACTAATCATCAGTATCAATTCCTTTAACAACGAGAACAACATTGTATTGCCTCTCTTCATTTTCGCGCATTTGTGAAAAGAAGCTCGACTTAATTTCGAGTTACTTAATTTCGATTAATATGCCGTGATAGGTTTTTCTAAAGAAATAATTCAATTTATACCTCTTAAGTTATAGTTGGAAGCTTTCTTAATAATAATAATTGGTGATTGTTATATGATATAATCGGGGATCGTTATTTATAATCTTAATAAGTTAACTTTATTATCGAGTTAAGCGTTTTATATTATATTGTATACCGCACGAAAAAACGGAGAATCACGAAAGAGTCAATGAGTGATATGGATCGGTATGAGTGGCACGAGACAGATGTCAAGGATCGCAGACACCGTTTGATATATTCCTTGGAGAATGCCTTGGCTGTTGCTAAAAAAAGCAAGTTGAATGTCATTCAGGAGGTGCGGTTAAAAACAATTCGCAGAATGAAGTTGGCCGGTATTCATAATTCATTCTTATTTTAAGACAGTCTTAAGTAAGACTAATGTCTTATTTAAGACTATTTTAAGATGTTAATATGACTCTGTGGCCGGTATTCAGTCGATTCTTATATTGAAGACTGTTTTAAGTATAATCTTAAGACATAAAAACCAAGCAGAGAACCGTGTATATTAACATCTTAAGATATTATTTAAGACGATCTTAAACACTATAATGAATACCGCCCTGTGATTGGTTTATGACATCTTAAGACTGTATCTAAGATGATTTTAAATATGTATAAGAAAACCGACTATGAATATTGGTCAAAGAATTTCAAAAATTCTATTAATTTAATAAATCGTAGCAAATTAAAGAAAAGACAAACATTACATACGAATCTTGTATATTAAAAATAATAGAATATAGTCTTCTTTTATGATTTTTAACGATAGTCTTCTTTTATGATTTCCGACAAATCCAACGTTTTTTTCCATTAATCATCTATTACAATATTCATGCTCGCGTGTCACTCTTTAGAAAAAAACAAAAGATTTTTCAACAATATATGTGTTATATAACGTTTATCGTTTGCGAGTTACTCTGCAATATTTACATCTTCGTAAAAAAATAAGCAATTCACTCGACACGAACGATAATAAAAATTGTTACGCGCGATGTTATATTTTAGATTCAAATGTTTAAACTGTATTTTTTATAATTTTTTACATTCTCTTTGTCTCTTTTTTTCTTTTTAAGGCTTGATTATATATCTTTTATTTTAAATATGCGAGATTTAAATAAATGCAGGTAAAAAGGCAAAAATCTTTCGTATTCGTGAGATTTTTTAATAGTTTAGCACATCACAGATATTTGAGAAGAAATACAAACTTTCGGTGAGGTCAATAATCACGCAATGCATGGTATAGATCATCAAGGCAATGTATCGGCACTTTTTAATTGAACTACGTAACATATACTAGTATTCAAAGAGCATTTTGCCATGCTGTGTAATTAGCGTAACGTTAATGTTTTTAGAAAAAACGAAGGTTGAGAAATGTCCTTGAGTGACGTTTTTACTACAAAGAGACAGTGATACTGAGTGATACTGCCTAAAATATTCCATTTCTTGTTTGCTAAATTTTCCACTTGATATACGATGCAGTAAACATTGCTGATAAAGAATACATTTCTGAATATGGTCGTTGTACTTAATTGTCTTAATTTATCGCAATTCGTACGCTTAGCAATATTGTTTTGAATATTTCACATATTTCTGTTTGCAATTTTTCAGTATTCATTTAAAAAAGGCCGTTAAAAACAAATAGCACAATCCATAGATAAATATAAGATTCAATAAAATATTAATAATAGTGATGTCTTATCGGTGGTATTTCTTCACGGATCGAATGTCAATAAAAATTAAATAACATGAACATTAAACGCGTAAATCGAAGCGCATTGTTGCTCAATGCATTAATGACCCATGTGAAAAGATGCAAGGCTCATCTGCGTCATGACGTAATCGACAAAGATAATTTACAGCCTTAATCGACAATTGATCGACTATTTGATTTATTTTATTGCACAGGTATTGACGCGGGTCAGTTATGCTTATTTACGTCTGAATTTTGGATTGTGATGTTTCAGGGTACCGCTTCGAAATTTACGAGAGACGAGAGCGAAACCAGCAGCAGCGTGACTTTCAGTAACAGTGGTTCGACCCCGAATGGAAGTCCTCTGGGATCCGAAACTGAAGAGGAAGCAAATGATGAAGAATTGGCCAAGTGAGTGTTAGATTCGGATTAATTAAGATTAAGAGACGAATCGGAGAAAAAGAGTAGAGTTAAAAACCGGCTCTGCATGTGTTTATGATTTTGACTAGTTTATGGTTTATAAATTTGTATCGAAAATAATACCATATGATTTCTATTAATTTATTATTAGAATTTCAATTTGTTTAATAACAATTAAAATTTTGTTAGCGATTAGTTGGTTTCAGTAGATTATTCACGGATGCAGTTCATATATTATATAATCCAAGTGATTCTTCTCTATGAACTTTCAAGTCTTGACTCGACGAATGATAATGTCGTAGCACAACATATATGCTGCTATGTTTGCCTTTCCAATATTGATTTGGTTCGTACCTGTGTTAACTCGTTTCAACCGCTTAATAAATCTGTAAATGCTCGATATCACCGAGTTTGAGATCGGAGAAACCGAATAGCTCCGTGTAGCTTACTCGCAGGAGACGGATATTTCGCCTGCAATTTTCTCTCGGTGATATGCGCTCTAAATGCGCAATTTGCATTGTAACACCCCACTAGACGCATACACGAGGTACTGTTTATCATTCTCACTTGCGGTCGCCTTCTGACTGGGCAGATAAAACAAGCGTACCTATCTGACCGTATTCACGGTCATCGTAAGCATCATCATCGTCAGGTCCGACCTTCCTTCATATCGCTTCAGGGTTATCGCACTATAAGAGTTGGCTCCCGTAATCGTTGGTTTCGGCTAACAGTCGCCGCTCGAACGCAATTACAGTTTCCTCGCTTTTTCGTATACATATAATTGTTCAAAATTTTCTACCATTTGTCGGACATTTTGCGTCAAATATATGAGTGCATATTGAGTATTTAAAAATATAATATGTTTGTAATTGTGGTTTTCGCATCGAAAAATGACGTAGTTCAAAGATTATATAAAATATAAATTTAAAACCAATTAAAACATTAGCGAAACTATCAGTTCAATAATTCAATTATCAATTTATCACACAATATCAGTTTATTAATCTATCAATTAAAATAGCAGTATCTCTGCTAAGACGGCAAAATGATCCCCAGATACGATATTGGTAGCGCTGTATCATTGCAAAGGTACAATGATATATATCGATATCTTCCGAAAAATCTGAAATAAAGAAACTCACTGTTTATTTATTTAAGCCCACTTTAGATAATCTGTAATTTTTGCGTCAAATTCCAAGATAGAATTCTATTTATAATTTTATACACTGTGTATTTTAATATCCGTGCATTTTTAAATTAATATTTATGCATTTTTTTTATACTCATATATTTTGATTCCTCGATATTTTTTGTACTATGTAGCAAAATTATAGATAGAATTCTGATACAAGAGTAAGTTAGATCATCTTTATGATGTCACCCAGTCGATACCAACTAAAAGTAACATATCATCGATAGATCTGTTCACGTTGTATGCACTTTTTGCGTTCAGTTCTTCACTTTCTTTCTTTTTCACGTCTGAATATATTATATTTATCTCGTTTTATAAATGTAAAAGTTTTTAGGGGTTTCAAGCAATGTGAACAAACTAATGTTATAATTTCGTACTCAATAGTGTAACTGCTTACGTAACATCATATATCATATTACATTTATATTGTTGAATGCAAAATTGTAACATTGATGTTATATTAATTTTAGATTGTGTCAACTGAGTAATGATGAACTCGAAATTTTCTTTTGCAGAGTGCCATTGCAAGCTCCACCACGAAGGAAAGGCAGAATCGTATCATCCTCGGTCAATGAAAAAATGGCGAATGACACTACGGAACTTTCGGGTGTGCAAAGCGCGACTTCCACGATAACCAGCGTGAATAGCATTAGCAGTCTTTTAAAGGAGAAACTGCAGTTATCGTTACCACAAGCATTGCGCAGCAGTGCAAGACGTCAGAATGCTGATTATAGGTAAAGCGACCGAAAGTCACATAATTATTTATTATGTCGAAAAATCGAAATCTTATAGAATTTAAATAATAGATATATCGAAATCTTATAGAATTTAAATAATAGATATATTGAAATTTTTAATAAGAATTATACTTCAATTATTCGTATCATAATGATTGTTTAAAGGCATTTAATAATTTTTTTTTAATCATTTTTCTACAGGCTTAAAGCATTTGTTGGTATCCTGTTCCTCTGCATCGTTTTCCTCGTGGGCTTCGCTCACATTTATTATACTCAACATGTCCTACAACGAGCTTATTTTGAGAAATTTAGGTGAGCATCCATTGTGATCAATGAAATGTTACACATTAAAATTATATGTATTAGCGCATTATTCAAGAAGTAATATTTCGATAGTCGGCGGCATCGCTTGTCGTCTACTTTGAAATAACTTTCGGTCGTTTGCCTCTGCCAGGAAGCGCCTAATGGAATACATTAAGGCTCGTTTATCGTGCTGATCTCGTGCCAGTCTCAAAATGCGTATTCAATTGGTAATCCAACGTGCACGCTTAACTTTTCAGCTACATTATCTTAGAATCGTGGGAGGGAGATCTCAGTACCGATTATCCAATATTTTATACAACAAATTTTTCTTTATCACTATACATAGAGCTTGATAAATATGATTATAAATATAATTTCCTTTAATTTCCTTCATTATTTCTTACGAAGTTCAAGAAAGATTTCTCTCTAATAATTATTTATCATATTGATTTTCTTTTCAGATTCAATAAAAACGAAAGAGTGATGAGAGTCTACAGCAGCACCGGAGCAGAGATCATTGCTGCTCGGCTTGGTGAGGGTATTCCACCAAACACAGGGGTATATCCTTGCCTTCCTCATCATCAACGACAAGACTCGGTCTGCCTTGAGTGGCTACAGCAAACGCGGCTTTATCTCGCGCACACGAAACGCGAGGGTATGTACTGTTACCACGTCACCTGGCAAAGTCTAAGTCCTTACTATAATCCCAAGGATTGCTTCGACTGGTCCTCAAAGAGAGGCCATTGGTATGGCGCCGGACAGATACAGAACATGGCATATCCTCTGGAACGCGGCCGTCTAGAGCTGAGCCCTTTTATCACAGGCGACGTGAGGAAACATCCTTTTGGCAATGTGCTGAAGAGATACTTTCTGAATTCAAAAGGTGCTACAATCTTGGTGGATCCCGAAACACCGCTTTATGTCTCAATCAACGCTAATCGTACCAACGACTTTTGCCTTCAAGCGAAACATGACGCCTTTGCTTATATTAATCATTTGACGCCGCTACCTCAGCTTAACTACACTATCTGCGCGACCGACAACATGAAGAGTCTGCACTCCTCGATGGCGGAGAAGTCTCTCTGGGACGGTCTGAAGCCTGATGAACTGCACGCCGTTCATTCTCTGCTGTCCGAACCAGTTTGGCAAATCTCACCCATCAACGAGGCGGCCATTTATAACTATACAGAAGATGTGATCGCGCTGGGATTCCTTCGTCAAGGGCATGTCCTGTTGAGCGAGGAATGGCAGCCCAGTCCAGGTGATTTCGTCTTGGACGAGGAACGATTCCCCTCTATGGAGGAAACTATCAATATTATTCATCGCAGAGGATTTAGAATAGTCTTCAGCATCCAGCCATTTATTTCTACAGAATCCATCAACTTCAAGGATGCTGTCGCTAATAGATTACTGATCTCCGAGAGAGGAAGCGATCCTAGAATTCCAGCGTTGACAAGGTTGTTAATCAAGAATTTTTTAATAAAAATTATTATATATATTTTATATATTTTTTTATTATATCATATTTTATAACCCGGCCGTGAAAAAATTTTTTAAAAGATTTATTAGACATTTTTAATTTCAGGTACAAGCAAAGTAATAGCGCCGGCGTGCTCGACATTACAAACAACAAAACCTTACCGTGGCTACAGACTAAGCTCGAGAGCCTCATCATGAAATATCACGTCGACTCGTTCTACCTCGATCTGGGCACTGCCCAAGATATGCCGCATTATTATAAATGCGAGCAGCCTCTGACCAATCCTGACCATTACAAGACCATCTTCACCCGTTCAATACTAGGCACCATACCCGTAATTGGCGTTTCAAGCGCCATTTCCAGACCACGGGCACCTGTCTTCGTGTCTCTGCCTCCCTTCCCGTCATCCTGGAAGGCTATCAAGACCGTCATTCCTACCGTTCTCAGTTACGGCATGATAGGCTATCCATTCATCATGCCAGGAGCGGTAGGCGGCGACGTGGCACTCCCGATGTCGGACAACAATCCAGATAATGACTACGAAGTAGATCTGCCAGATAAGGAACTCTACATCCGCTGGCTGCAGCTGTCCACCTTTCTACCCGTGATCCGCTTCACTTATCTGCCAAGCAAGTACTCAGATGAATCGGTCCTGGAAATCGCTAAAAGACTGACTACTTTGCGGCAGAAAACGGTTACGCCATTACTGAAGAAGTACGCGAATGAGACTCTGGACACTGGTCTACCTATTATCAGGCCACTCTGGATGCTGGATCCGGCCGATCCGGCATGCCATGTAGTGGTCGATGAATTTTCCGTAGGCGAAGAATTGATCGTGGCGCCAGTGCTTTATTCTGGTAGCAGGCAGAGGGAGGTCTATCTGCCGGCTGGAGTCTGGAAGGATGGTATCGATGGAAGCCTAAGAAAGGGCTCAAGATGGATTCACAATTACAGGGTGGCTGAGGATAAAATTGCATATTTCGTCAAAATGCCAGACAATACGAGATTCTGAAAGATACGATGTCACTTCGCCGTTTTACATCATGCGATGCAGGACAAAATTGTCAAATTTTGAGATCGATGACAAGGTTCGCTCATATGCTAAATGAATCATCACGACGAACGTGTTGTGCGATCGATTTGTCAGTACGACGAATTTTTATCGATTCGTCTTGATCCTTTATTAAATGTACAAGATGAACTTGTTCCTCGGTAAATCCCGAAAGTGTAGAAAAATAATCGTGCATTAACAAATATATATTTGTTAATGCACGATTATTTGCGTTTGAAATAACAAGAATTTTGCAAATGCAATGATGTATTAAATAAATGTATCTAAAAATTGCGATTATATTAAATAGATATGAAATCAATATTGTGATCTTTGGCAAAGTGTAGCAGGATTATTATGTAGGGATAAATACTTAACAGCCTGTAAAGTCATGAGAAATTTACACGTGCATTAGTCGAGAACGCACATTTAACGAGAATATATCGAAAAGATTTGATAATAAAAGTATCCAATGTTACTATATTTTACGGATATGAAATTATTGTATCAATAATACTAGTATCATATTACAATGCATATCATAGACCAAATATCGATATACACATTGAAACAATAAGAATCAATTGTAGATTTAACTTAAGCTGTCAATTATATTTATTTTAGCTAACAATGTGGTTTTACATCTCTACCTTTTAATAATCCATTAGTAAAACTGATTTATGTTATTTAAAAAAAAACCTTTTTTAACGATATATAAAAAAAATAAAGAAGTGAATACAATTGACGAGAATGTATCTGAATGCAGTTTTATAGGGCGCACGGAGCTATTTATTTTTCCTCCTTTCTTTCATTACAAACTTACACGACATATAAAACAAAATACGTGAGCATGCAGAAGCGGGATACGAAACTGGTGCGATTCCCGACTGATTTAACTTAACGATGCTGCAGTCACGAAAGTATGTATCTCACGTCACGATCGTTATAATTCAAACGTAGAGATTATTTTCACGTATTTGCAGCATCGAATTCTGTACGCAGTGGGATCACGCCGGTTTTGATCCTTGTGCAAAAACATCTCAAACAGGCGGCTGATCTACGGTCGATCGACGAGGAGAAAATCAAGACGCGTGAGGCACACAGGCGACAAATTCTAAGGTATAGTGTATATTTATTATATTATCATTTTTATCATATAGCGTAACATCGTTATTTCTATAATAATAATAATAATAATAATCATAGCACCATGAACACTCCACAGTAAGTTTTTTTTCTTTTTTTTATCTTTTAATTCGTTATTCGAAAAGAACGCGATACGCCGATGCGTTGCGACGGGTGAGAACCGCGATCGTGTAATCGTATAATAAGGAACTCGAACAGCACTAAAATATCAGAGAACATCCAAGCGACGTTCGATGATGCAGTTCACAGCATCCTCGAAACGTTTCTTAGACGTCTCTTCGAGATCTTTGTCGGTCTCGCGCTGTTTCGCGCCGGTAACGCGAAGTCTCGCACTACTCTCGTTGCGCAACAACGAGATTTTCGACTGGATCTTCTCTTTTACCTTTTTACGCCAGGAAACGTGATTTCTGACTAGAGCTTCTCATAGAATATCTGAGAAAATTTCACGGTGGAGGAAAGGCGCATCTTTTGATTTTTGTCGATTCGTGCCGTCTGTCCGGCTCGTGGGATAAGAAGCGATCGAGGGAAAAAAGCGCGAGCGAATCGAGAAACGTCGAGAGCGGAAGATCGCCATTTTCCTCCATTACCGGAACGACCGACAATTTTTCTCTTCTAATTAATAATATTATTATTAATTGTTCTTTAGAGGAAATCATCGATATCACCGTTCTCGTACCCGTCAGGCACCGCGATTTTGGGGGTTCGTAGAGGTGTTGAGGCTCACGTTTTTCACATCTCGCTTTCTCTCTCTCTCTCTCTCTCTCTGTCTCTCTCTATCTCCTGCTTTCTCTCTCTTTCTCTCTTTCTCGCTCTTTTTCTCTGTCTCTCTTTCTCACGCTCTCTTTTTATACTTCCTTTCTTACGTACTTTGTTCATATATTATATAGATATCTATATATATAATATATATTTTCTTATTCCCTCATATTTCCCACTAATCTGTTTCGGTGAAAGCTCGTTCCTAATCATTTATTTGTTCTTTTTTTGTTATTTTTATACTTTTTATTTAAATTACTCCAATAAATTCATCGTTTATTTAATCTATCCTGCGCGCATCATCATCGATCGACAATAGCTTCTCATTTAATAGTTTATTAATTTATTTTGTTTTCGTTAAATTGAATTTCATAATTTTAACATCCTACCTAGATAACTGGTCATTATATTACTTGTCAATAAATAATACGTAAATACATAGGTACACATACTTCATCGTCATCATCTCTCTCCCTCCTTGTCTCTCTCTCTTTCTTTACTCTCCTTTCTTTCTACTTCTCTCTTAAATACTTTTCTCTTGCACATCAATTCGCTATCATACGTATGAAGGTATCGATAAATATAAAAATTCTCTATTCAAGTATATGATAGAAAGAGAACGATGATGATGATGATAATGACCCTCTCTCATGAACGTAATCGTAATATCAATAATATTAATAGTAATCGCAATAATAATAATAGTAGCACAATAATATTATTTGCAAAGATAACAAGCATAATAGTCGTTAAAAATAATCGTATGGTAATAATCGTATTTATAACAATATCGATCGTTCTGGTCTATCTTTTTCGATGTCCCTTACGCCTATTCTTTCTTTTTCTCCTATACGTTTCTTTCTATTACAAAATTCTCGCTCGTTCTCTCTTTCGCCGATCGGCGAAGTAAAATCTTGGTCGCGCATGTCTCCACAAAACGACATTGTTAGTCTCTCGCTTTCTTGACGACTGATTTTCGAATGAACGCGCCTCTGCGTCCGGTGAATGCGATAAAAAAAAATGATCATGAAACGCAAACGAAGAATGAACAATAAATAATCGGACGAATGACAGATGAGCACGTAGGCGATAGATACATATGTATGCGTATGGGAAAGTAAATCTCGCGATCGAAACAGAAAATCGTGTAACTTACAGGCGGTAAAAAACTTACGCACTAATCTATAGAAACTGGGCCCGAAGGCCACTCTATCGCTTCTCGTTTGCAGCGACAAGACAAATCGCTTTCATCGCCGTCTTCACCGATATCACCGTACTTCAATATCGTCATCAACGATCGGTCTAATCGAGCACCATCGTTTTCGTGTAGGCACGAATGTGTCTCATATAGAGGAGAGCTTTCTCCGACTTTCATTCGGCGAAATCCGCTTTTAATCATCAGGATTATGCTTCAACCAGACAACGTACGAAAGACGTCCTGGTCTTTTAGGCGGTTTCATTTTTCAAACATTACTTAGAATTCTCTCGATTCTCGTAATAAAATCATAGGATGTCTATTGACATGACACAGTCTATCATTTTTGCGATATTAATTTAATTTCGTTAAAGTATTATTTGCACTTGATCTCGCAAGAATGGTGAGTAAAGGTGTCCTCTATAAGTTACAGTTCGATATTGCGCTTAATCGCACTTGTCTCTCTGTTTTACTTCTTGTATATCAATTCTCCTTCTGGCCTATATATTCTCCTGTAATTCCGGATAATGATCAACTTCTACGTACACGTTCGGTACATCCTTAAATCGCAGCTACAGTCACTTTCACATCGGGTCGAAATCGACACGTTTTGATTTCGATTCGAATTTAATTAATTCAAGGCGATACATCGACTCAACATGACACTGTCGGCATGCGACAATTGCGATCTAGGGGTACACACGCAGGGTCGGCACACTAGATGGATTTTTTAAGGTACAATTATAAGAATATTAAGAGTCAAGATATTTGGTATGACCCGGTTTTTCTTTCAATCTTTTAGAAAAGATGGGGTATTCCCAGACAGCATAAGTGTCCAAAATTCATAAAAAAACGTTCGAAAGAACTTAGTTTTCCAAAAGTTTTTTACGTGGTACAGACAGTTATTGTGTATATGCATTTTGAACCTTTGTGCTGTTTGAGCAAAACTTAACCACCATCAACTGCCTCACGAAGACTCACTGATAAACGCGTACTCCTGCATCAGGAAGTCACGGTATACAGCTTTCCACTCCGTAAGATGAAAATGAATGGAAGGCCTGTCATCGACTTATACTAAAAATAATCATGTCTCATGTAGAATCTCAAATAAACGCGATGTTCGGCACATTCTCTTTCTGCGTTATCATATCGTTGTTTATTATAGTCGTCACCATCGTCTTGTCAGTTTATTATGCTTTGGCTTGAAACATCTCAGTTAAGAAAATGTTAAGTACAAAAAGTTCGATCTTAATCATTTCCCCGAATGCATTTTCGCTGATTTCAAACCAGCGACAAACCGTGAAATTCATCTAGGAACGAATATTTATTTAAAGACCAACGATTGGCCTTCTTCAAATATTGTCGATACTTCAGAAAATAGCGATACTTCAAAGAACATCGGCCAAACGTTTCTCACGCAACTGGGATTTAAGTACCGCAATAGATAGAACTTCGTTCAATCTGTTATTACGAAGACAATGATTTCTTATGAAGAACGTGATTTCTTACAGCAGAGATTTTAATCCGTTTCTTTTGATTACCTCTCTTCCTTGAGTCTTTCTTTTGACGCTACGTTACGGTTTAAGCGGCCAGCAATTCTTCCTTCAAGGTCCATCGGTCGAGTTTTCTCTGCCATTATTGTTTTTCTTTTGAAGAATTCTTTTGAACAGATTATTTTTCACTCGATAGATCCTCCTTTATCTTAGGAGTTTACAAATGTCTTCAGGTGTTACATCGAATCGTATCTCGAGAAAACTTTTCTGCAACACCTGACTGCGAGATAGACGAGCTGCAAAATTATTTGTGCGACGCTACAATTATTCGATTACTGCAAGATACCTTTTACTATATTTTCCGTATCTGATACTTCTTTTAATAGGAATAACAAGGTGATACGTAGCCAGGTGAAGGTGATTTTGGGTGCAGTCCATTTGACATTACAAATGTTTCAAAGCATTTGATTAACCAATCGGAAGAAAGAATTTTATTAACTAATTTTATTAACCAATTAATAAATATTTCAAAATATTTGTAATATCAGATGGACCGCAACCTTTATTTCTTTCATAAAACAATGTCATTGTCCATCACGCAAATCTCGCACCATTATTATCAATGTCTGCAAAATCCATATCAAACTATAGAGATTAACCAATCAAAAGAAAGAATCAAATCTAATATCAAGTGTAGAAAACTTTGCTTTGATTGGTCAAATTCAATCTCAATCTCAATCTTTAGTCTGATATACGGGCATAAAAGATCGTCAGTGGTATGATCGCTGTTTTCTAAAGTATCATTCGTGTCACAATTTCAGAAAACAAAGGCCTCCAGTCGAAGGCCTAATTTAAAGAAACGATCCAAGATGAATTGTTCGTTCGTCGGATGGACGCTTTTTTGAGACATGTCATCATCGCCCTGCACTCTCCTTATGACAACGAAACTCTCTACAAATCTCTTCCGGCATCATCCTCGTCGGACTCCTCGGCTAGCTCGGACTGCGTCTTTGTATGGTTGACGCAACGAATCTATCAAGTAACCACCACTCCTCCGCGTATCTCTATTCTCTACGATATAGAAACACGACACACAGATAACTCCTACCCTAGTACTTCTCGATGGAATTTAGCTCCGTTTTACCTATGCACGAATAGACATTTATGACGAGAAAGGGGACCGTTAGTCACGTAACAACGAAGGATAATGTTTTTGCAGGTGAAACGTGGATCGTTCTCCTCGTGCCTCATGTCCTTACGTAATGTCCCGTTAAAGGACAATACACAATTCATCGACGACACGAACGATAAATCCTCCCGATACTTGCGCGTCCATCGAACGCGCGTTCTATCTCGTTCACGATAGCTACGTTTAGCAAAATATTTATTTTACAACTGTTGAAAGTTTTCTTCGTTGAAAAGGACTATATACTATTCCTTTAGACATAAAAGTATAATCCAGGTTCGAAGAAAATTTCTGACAATTACAAAATAAATTCTGATGAACGTGGTCAACAGGTCTGTTCTTTATCGATGAACTGATGCACACTGATGCAATAAGTTGACGTGAAACAAATATAGTATATTTCACTTCAACTTATTGCACCGTGTGCACCAGTTCAGAAAGTTCTTTGCTAAAGAATAGACCTAATATATGCCTCCCCGCGTAAGTTAAAATGCGGTACTTCTTTTCTCTCATTTTTTTCTTTTTTTTTAACTGATATACTAAATACTACGCGGTGCTCTTGAAGCGGCAGCTGTGTCAAAGATATTAAAAGTTTTACTTTGATCTGCTGATCGAGGAGAGAATGCGGGCGAGGAGGTCTCGCATCGATTATTCGATCCGTGTTCAGTGGATCAAAAATAGAAATATCCTAAAATCAATTTATAATTTTCGATAACTAACGCACAGATTGTCACAGGACCGCAGTGCTTAAGGACCGTCGTCGCTTTGCGATCGATCGTCGCTCATGCAACGTCACGATTATCGTTTTGCTTTAGCTTCAATGCGAAATCTTCGCAAAAATTCGACTTGAGCAGTGATCGATAAGATATTGCAGGCGGTATCAGCACACTACGGGCTGCGTACGGTGCAGAATGTGGAAATATAAACATCCGTTGATGAGCGCCGCTGTTATCAGCTCAACATGAATCTTATTCAAATGTAGATTTCTCCCTATTAATAATCGGCTTCTTAGAAGTAAATAATTAATTTATACCTTGTATCCCCGTGCACAAGAGAAGAAACCCTCGCGATCTCTCCCTTATTTTCTCTGTTTCTTTCTTCTCGTCGCCCGCATCTTCTCCTCGCGAAGGAATAAGGAGAACGTCCTAAATTAGATTAAACAATCCCAATTTGAGACCTGAGCGCGATTCACATAAAATCGGTCTCGCTTCCTCAGGATTGCCTCTACATTATTCGACGGGATTTCTACGATCCTGCTAGGCCGCGGAGCTATGACCGCGAGGGAATCTCGAAAATTCGAAATGCTGTTCGTCTTCGGGTCTCCTAGAAGGGGGGTCAGGAATCACCTGACGGGACGGTAGGTCGGCCTGAGCGCTCGACTCTTTTTCTCTTCTTTTTTTTCTATTTTTTTTGTCTGGTAGAAATGGGTCCGAAAACGCAGAATGATAACGCATTCCGGACGCCGCTCAGAACTCGACTATTACGGCTGAGCAGGCTGCCAATCCCTAGAACTCGAGCCTGTAGGCGCTGCAACTAGTCTCGTGATCTTGGAGATTGATAGTACACCTGGACGCGGACGGCGATAGATCTATATGGTTCGCCGCGAGCGCTTCCTCGTTATCGGCGACCCAGTAGCCCAAAGTATCGGTGTCATAGGTCGGAATCATGGTTACCTCTGAAAAAAAAAAGATATAAAAATAATCATTAAAGGCTCTAAGAATAAATAAAAGAAATAGTCAATAAAAGCCAAACGCAGATGTCAAAGCGCAGTATTCACACATTTATTTTTAAACTATTACATATGAAAAATATAAAATGTAATTGTATTGTTTTAGTCCTCTTCAGCGTAAAAATTAAACAATAAATATTAAATTAAAAGAGTCTAAAGGTAAAAATAACTAAATAAGACATAGATTATATATGGATACCAACAACTATAGATTATTCGCAAGTATAAATGAATTATATTTTGTAAGTTCTAATTGAATACGAAAATATGAATGATATGAAGATATGAAAATTATATCAGAATACGCTCGGAACATGTAGTATAATTAATAGAGACATTATTCTCATTTGAATTAATATTCGAATATGAATATGTTTATGATAAACCTTAATTAAAATTGCAAATTTAATTAATATTGCTTTTATCATGATCAAGATAAGTTTTGATACAATGATAAAAAAAAGTAATGATATTAAATAGTTAATAAATATTAGGAATCAATTAAATTGTCAGTCGACAATTATCGAGAAAAATATAAATAATATTGATCGTTGTAGAGTTTGAGATACATTCTTTAATTTTAAATAGAAATAATGTACAAACATAACAACAATTTATTGTGAAAAGATGTAAATCTATAATGTTTTCAACACAATCTTAATAAAAACTTTGAGCGTCGTAGACTTCCCGACTGGGCTCGGTGCCGCTAAAGACGTAATATCTTGCTCGGATTCTCTTGAAGAATTCTAAGGATGTGTAGTACGAATTTCCGTGATGAGGCACATACGCCAAATCCATGTAAACCGGTTGGACTTTGTTCTTCGAATCTTTCACCTTTTTCTCGTTCTTACCAGGACTTTCCGAACGTTTTTTGTTCTTAATGTTTTCCGATTGAATCTTCTTCGCTTGTTTCCGCTCTTTTTTCGGTGTACTGGGCGCTCCCTTGTTCGATACTTCATTGGTCACTGGTGCGGGGGAAGGCAGCCTAAGAGGTTCTCCCCAATTTTTTACAACATCAAAATTCAAAGTATCGGAAGTTGTCTCACTTGAGCACGATGGAGATTGAGTAGAGTTCTTCAAATTAAACTTTTTGGGCGGTTTAGGAGACGGCAGCCCAAGAGGGGTCCCCCATCCCTCCAAAGGATCTTTCTTCGAGTCACCTTTTGAATCATCTTTATCATCTCGGAACGAAGACGATGGATGATCTTTTTCGTCCGTTGCTTCATGTCGAAGACTACCATTCGTGTATCTGGGCGCTATTCCGCTGCTGAAGGTCCCTCCAGCCTCCTTCATCTCTTTATCCATCAAAGCTTTATCGAAGTCGAGGTCGGCCTCGTCGACGTATCTCTTTGCGTCCGGTTTTTCACCATAACCCCCGGCGGGCTCCTTTTCCACTGTGAATCGACTGTGAATGGGATCGCTGCTCTTCTGCATACCAGTCTCACCGTGGAAGGTTTTCATAGCAGATATCTGAGGCGGTACCGCTGGCAGCTCACCGTAAAAGCTGCTGCTCATCGCGGCCGCCGAGAATTCCACTTGTTTCTGCTCCTCTTGCTTATCAGAAGATGATTCATAGCGACGCGTTGCTTGCGGTGAATATCCGACTTGCGAGGTTGAGGAAAGAGACGAACTGGGTGGTTCATCGTCAGAATAAGTATGTCGCTCCTCGCTGCTACCCCATGGGTGTGTCATGACTTTGCTACGTGTGCTACTATGTTCACTCGGTGGACTGGCCGGATCCTTTTCGCTGATTACTTCGTCGGGACTACCGCCACGTTGCAACTCCGAGGATTTGATGCTGCCAATAATGCTACTGATCGCGCTTTCCGCGGCATCTTTGCTTGGCAAACGTTCGTCTACCTTTACATCAGTTTTCTCCGCCAACACAACTGTCTCGCCCTTCTCATTTGTCGTTTCTGTGACCTCCCTGGTGGTCGTTACTATTTCACCTTCATCGGATACCGTCTTCGTAGTCGTGACGATAGTTCGGATCATCTCGCCCGATCTAAATCCTTCCGGTGTGCTCGTTGAGGATCGACAATCGGATCTTTTATCAGGCGTCGATCTACCCGATACGTGAGGTTGAACTACAGCGCCGTCTCTGATCAACGGTGACATAGGAACCTCTGGTGTAGACTTGCCACTGAAGACGATGTCCTTGGGCAGCGATATATCTGGTGAAGACTTACCCGAATAACTTTTGTCATCAGATATAAGTTCTCGTATCAAAGGAGATACCGGATGTTCAAATTTGTCCGTGTCTAAGTGTTCTTTTATTGTAGATTCAAGTTTAGTTTCATGTTTGAGATCAGGTGTTGATTTACCAGAATCGGAATAAAAAGCTTTTACGTCGGGCGTTGTAGTGCCCGATGTCACGGTCGTAATCGTTTCCTTGATGATCTTTTCCGCAGGTTGGGTACTTTCCGTCAATTTTTCTAATAATTCCTCACCGGCCAAAGTATCCGTGCTCTCTTTGATGTCTGTCTTCGTAGTAACTTTTCCGTCCGGTCCGGTAATCGTGGTTACGGTCGTCACTATTCGCTTTACATCGGCGCTGGCTGCGTCAGACGCACCTTCGTCACTCAGAACTTTGTAGGTTGTACCTGAGGTAGGATCTGTGTAACTTTTCGAAGGATCAGCTTGTGCTAATTCGGTATCTGCTAATTCCTCTGTCACGATTGTTCGTGTTGTTCTCGTTGTAATAGTCTTCATATATTCGTCAGAATCTTCCTTCAAGTCGCCGGTTTCTTCGTCAGGAATGACAATCTCGCGTCTGATCACTTTTGTGATAATTTCAGGCTCGTCTTGTTCAATAATTTCGCGTTTGATAACTTTAGTGACTACTTCCGGCTCGTCATGTTCCATAATTTCCCTCTTGATGATTTCGGTAATCGCTTCGGGCTCATCTTGTTGAATACTCGGCTGTTTAATTTCTTTGACTGTTTCTTGTGGTTCAATTCCTTTCATAACTTCAGTTGTCTTCCCAGATTCCTCTTCTTTAATCACTTCATGTTTGATTGTCGTCTTACTTACAATAGCGTCGCCATTCGATTCGACCGCATGATCACCGGATGTAACTGTTGCCGAAATCCTCGCAGTTTCTTCAGGTTTTTCTTTATCGATAGTTTCCGCAATCTTGCTTTCTCTCAATAGCGTAACAGTTTGAGCAGATTGCACAGCTTTTATGTCTTCCACATCTGTTCTCGTTATGTGAGTTGTGGTTAGAGTAGATTCCGACAACTTTTCGGGCACTTTGCCGGTTGGTTCGATTTTGGAAGTCGCGTCATGTGTAAATTCTGGAGTCGATTTTCCAGACAACGTGGTTATATGTGTCGTTCGCATCTCCGTCATACCACCAACGAAGGCCTTGTGAAACTGGCTCTCGTAATCCGGTGGATAATCGGATTTGTCCAACTGTTGCTCACCCGATTCCGGATACATATCCCTGGCATCATGCGGCAGCTCGTAGTCTGTTGTTCCCTCATAGTGAAATATTGCCTTATCGTAGTCCTCTTCTGGTTCTTCCTCTTGATAAATTTCCACATCGATCACAGATTCTCTTGGGATCTTCTTCTTTAATATAATTTCTTCCAGTATCTCTAAGATAATATACCTGGGTAAAGAAGTCATGATGATTATCTCTTCGAGTATCACTTCCGTAATTTTCTTTCCTTTCTTTATGTATTCTTCCTCCAAGAGCTTTTCGATTTCCATTCGCTTCTCTTCTGATATCAGGATCTCCTCGTCTATATGCGGCTCCGATCGAGCTGGACTATCCTGAGTTGATTTGTCGGAAGGAATAGGTTCCGGACTTAAACTGGGGCTAGCAGAAAGCGCTGCTTTCGAATCCCTGCCATATCGATCACTCCCTGCAGGAGATATCTTGCCATCCAGACTTTCGCCTTTTGTAGTGTCGCCTGATTTTTCATGACCGTGAATGTCCTCTTGAGTAACATCTTGAGTTACTTTTCCAAAATCCACGCTAGTTGACATAATGAGTTGCTCTCTTTCTTCAGAAATATCCAGATCTTTTTCTTTCGGTTCTCCTAAGTCACCTTCAATTACAGTGCTTCTAGGTATTTTTTTCTTCACAATGATCTCTTCAATAATTGTAATAAGAATGTATCGCGGCACAGATTTAACAATGACCATTTCTTCCAAGGCTTCCGGCGTGATCTTCTTTTTTTTCGTAATGAATTCCTCAATAATATATTCTTCTACTTTTGCTCTTTCTTGCGGCGCCAGCGGTTCCGTTTCTGATTCTTTTCCGTATTGAGGCTCGGAGGCTTCATCGTCTACGAAATCGAAGACTGCGCTTCTAGGCATATTTTGCCGGTTAATAATGTCTTCTATTATCTCCATTACTATAAATTGGGGCACCGAATACGTCATAACTAATCTCTCGATCACTATCAGACTGATCTTTCTTTTCCTCACGATAAACTCATCTAAGATGTACTTCTCGATCTCCGCCTTCTTCTCGGCTGTCACTTTAACGACGTCTTCTTCTTCATCATCTGATTTCTCTATCTTGCTCGGTTGTCCGACATCCGGTTCTTTAAAATCGGCAAATCGTTTCTCGCGGATCTTCTGCATTTTTTTCTCGATTGTCTCAGGAGAAGTTATGGGACTCTTACTATCTTTCTTACATTCATCCTTCTCATCAAGTGGTTTCCCCATGTCGAAATGTTTTTCCTCTTGAGGAGGTAGCTTCTCTGATAATTTATCATCAAATAAACTGGCCGTTCTAGATCTGCTAGCCGGTGTTTTCTCACCAGCATCGAAGACGCTTTGCGAACGTGATCGATCCTTTGGAGTTTTATCCACTGGCGAACTAGCTCGCGACGATTTAGCAGATTCGTTTTTCGAGATCTTTCCGGTATCCAAACTTGGCGAAATTGATCGTTCTGCCTTTACTTCTGGTATCTGCGAAACTTTAATATCATCAAGCCTTTCACTGGCAACACTGGATGATCTAGACTTATCCTTTTGATCATCGGCTAAACTCGGTGACTTTGAGACATCGGATGGTGATTTCGGTTCCGTCTTATCACTGATAATGCTTAATGATCTTATCTTATCGATAATATCCGAATCATCGATTATACCAGACATTTTTAATCCGTCAACATCCATTTCTTCTATTGGCTGTTTATTGTCATCTACCGGCTTATCAAAAACAATGCTTGGAGATATCGGCCTGTCATACGATATAATATCGTCTGGCTTAACGTCCATTTTTCCAGAAACTGTTGAAGGTTTCTCCTCCACAGCTTTTTCGTGCGGTATTTTCATGTCGACGAAACTCGGAGATTTATCACCAGCACTTTCATGTTCTTTAACACTACCCTTGTCATCCGATGTCTTCTCATCGGACTTATCGCTAGCAACACTAGGAGATTTGCTTCGATCAACAGGTGGTTCTAATTTGTCAGAAACAGGCGATGTCGATTTTTCAAATAATTCCGCTTTCTCACTCGCAACACTTGATGATCTGGATTTATCGGCTGGTGGTTCCATCACGTCTTTAAGATCTGGTTTTTCCTCCGTAACACTGGTCGCTTTCGAGCCATCGGCAGATTTCTTCTCATCAGACTTTTCACTTGTTATGCTTGGAGATTTGCTCCTGTCAGGTTCTTCCTTCTTATCCGGAATTGGCGATTTCGCTTTTTCTATTGATTCTTTCTGATCAGACGTAATACTCGTGACACTAGGTGACTTGGATTTATCCAGCGACGATTGTTCTGTAATATCCGTTAAATCAGTACTACTCGGCGATTTCGATCGATCTTCGAGTCCCTTCGAATCAGTCGTAGCACTCATCGCGGTAGCTGATTTTGATTTTTCATCGGATTGTTCTATGACATCCTTTAAATCCGGTTTTTCTCCAGCAATACTCGGAGATTTAGAACGATCAAGCGATTCTTTTTGTTCTCCTGTAATACTAGAAGATCTCGATTTCTCTGCGATGACATCCTTCAAATCTGGTTTTTCTCCAGTTACGCTTGGCGATTTTGATCGATCTGCAGGTTCTGCAACATCTTTTAAGTCTATTTTTTCTCCTGCGATGCTCGGAGACTTGGAACGATCAATTGGTTCTTTTTGCTCGCTCTCAACACTGATGACACTCGGAGATCTTGACTTCTCCATCGGTGTTTCCGTCACATCCTTTATATCCGGTTTTTCACCAGCGGTACTGGGTGATTTTGAACGATCTGGTTCTTTAGGTTCACTAATGCCGCTTGTTACACTCGGTGATTGTGATTCGTCTAATGGAGGTTGCATTATGTCTTTCACATCCGATTTATCTTCTTCAAGTTTCGGAGATTTCAACACGTCTTTTGGTACTTCGGGTGATTTCGCTACTGGAAGCTGCTCCAGTTTGTCATCTTTAATACTTGTGACACTAGGCGATCGGGTTCTCTCGAAATCTACTTTTTCTACAGAAACGCTTGGTGATCTAGAGCGGTCACTTACTTTCTTGCTATCTGATTTATCACTAGCTACACTGGGAGATCTATCTTTATCATGTGATTCTTCAGTCTTATCAATAGCTTTAGGCGAATCTGGCCTATCAAAAATAGGGGATTTTGGTTTCTCTAAATAACGTTCCGTCACATCTTGAAGGTCCGGCTTATCCGCGGCTATGCTCGGTGACTTTGAACGTTCGGCCTCCTTCTTCTCGTCGGATTTATCGCTAATCGCGCTTGGAGATCTAGCTTCGTCAATTGGTCCCTTTTCATCGTAATGTTCACTCTTGAAAATAGGCAACTTTTCACTTACCGTCTCTTTCTCCATTATACTAGGCGATTTTAACTTATCAGTTTCTTTCTCATCGACTTTATCACTTAAAATACTAGGGGATTTATCGAGAGATTTAATATCTTGTTCGGATTTTTCTAAAGATATTGGTAATTCTTTGTCTACGGCCGGTTTAATTTCTTTAATAGATTCAGGTAATTTTTTTATGTCTTTTTCGATAGCAACGTCTTCTTCGGTAATAGGTGCCTTTGCAAAATACATTTCAGATTTATCTGTCGGTGACTTCGAGAAAATTGTCTCAGCTGGTGAAACGTCTTCTGAATGGAGCGATTCAGGTGTTTTTGGAACACCAATCGTTCCTTCTTTTTTAGGTTCTGGAAGCATCTTCTCGATTGGAAGTTTTGGTTTTTCAGCTAATTCTATTGGAGATTTCTGCGTTGTTGTATCAAGAGGTGAAGGAGATCGTGACTTTTCGATTTTTTTGACTGGAGAACTAGGTTTCTCGATCTTTTCTTCAGCTGGAGATTTCACTTTTTCAATTTTTTGTGCATCTTTCTTAGTCGGAGATTTCGATTCCACTCGTTCCTCTTTAGGCGACTTCGGTATATCTTTTTCTGCAATTTTATCTGATACTTCCAAATCTTTTTCCACAGGAGATTTCGACTTTGTAATATCTTCCAATTCCTCTGGCACCTTTGGCTTATGCAATTCTGATTTTTCCAAATTGTCTTCAAGATCCTGTGAATCACGAGGATCAGCAGATAACTTTTCCAAGCTGTCTTCCGGAGTAATCTTATCCTTACCTTCTGGCGCAGATTTTTCGGAAATACTATCTTTCTCGGGAGTACTTATGTCCGAGTGCGAGTCTTTATCTAAAAGTAATGAATCTTTATCTGGTGTAGATTTAGCAGATACATCTTTAAGAGAATCATCTGGAGTAACCGTTTTCGTAAAAGTTATGCTGCCGCTTGGACAGATCTCAGTTTCCTCTCTGCCATCCTCGCTACATGCTGTAACCAACATCCTTTTGACAGTGCCATCGTCAAATGGTTTTGGTATATTTGCTGTTAATGTTTCTTGAGGGCTCTTTTCTTCCTTAATTATTGGAGCTTCTTTAATTTCTGTGGTTTCTAATGGTTTAGATTTCTTATCGTCTTCAAATAATTCTATTTTCGGCTCTTGTGTGAAGCCTGTTGCATCTGCGAGTTTTGTTTCTGCCTTCGCTTCTTCAGCAACTTTTTTAAGTTGCAATTCCTCGACTTCTTTAACCGCAGGCTCAATTTCTTTCATTCCAAGTTTTTCATCAATTATCTTTGGGCTTGGTGTAATTGATTTAGAAATATCTGGTGCGTCAATTGATGGTCGCTTATCAGAGAAGTCTTTGGGTGGTTCCTTACTTGAGTCTTCGATTGAAGGTTTTTCTGCTTTGTCGGAGATTGATGGCGTCAATGTTGTAGCAGTCTCTTTCTGAAGAATATCATCCGTCTTTTCCTTAGCCTCGTCTAAATATTTCTCAGTAGTATCGACAATTTCCGATGTTTCGGATATTTCCCGTTCTACAGGTTCTCGTTTCGCATCAATTGGTTTAATGTCCTTTGCAATTTGAAGCTCTTCTATTTCCACCTTTCCTTTGGTTTCTTGTACGAACTTCTCGTCTGCTTCGATCACTTCACTCGTGGTATCTTCCACAGATTCTTCAATGTCTTCTTTTTCTTTCATCTCGCTCGCTTTCTCGGGAGACGTGACTGGTACATCACGTACTTTATATTCCTGCTCGACAGCTTCAAAGTCGTCAATCACGTCTTTCTCATGTTCCTTCGCAGCTGAAGACGAAATCTCTGAAATCGCTTTCTTCTTTGTGTCAGCCGTATCGGAAATCCTTCTGGGTATACTAACAAATCCATCCACTTCCTCCTCGACATCCTCCTCTTCGGATGTGACCGATAACTCCTCTGCAGCGCTCATTTCTTGCTCAAGCGCAACTTCTTTCTTGTCTTTTTTTAACTCAATTGGACTTTTTTTCTCTTCAGTACTGAGCATTTCTGTGACCGATTTTATTTTCTCAGTCAGTACTTGCGACTCTGGAATCGCTTCCTCCTTGATAATATGCGATAATTCTTCGTCAGTTACACTAAGTATTGTATGTCTCGGTATTTTTCTTTTAATGATAATTTCTTCGATAATCTCAATAATGATTCTCTTAGGCACCTTCTTTTCACCACATATTTCTTCAAGTTTTTTAATATTAATGTTATCTCCCTTGGTAATATATTCGTTAATAATATATTCTTCAACTTCCGTTCTTTTTTGCGAAGTTATCGATTCCGTTTCTGGAACCTCTGTCTCTGGAACGCTAGGTATCTCAGCGACTAATTTTTCTTTTTCGTCCTCAGATATCTTTTTAGAAATTGCTAATAATTCTTCCTCCGTAACATCAAGTACCGTATTCCTGGAAATCTTCTTTTTAATAATAATTTCTTCGATAATTTCGATAAGAATTTGCTTGGGCACTGACTTTTGAATAGAAATTTCGTCGATTGTCGATGCGGTAATCTTTTTCCCCTTAATAACGTATTCATTAACGATAAATTCCTCAATATAAGTCTTAAACGCGCATTCATCGATTAGTTCTTCTTCTCCAGTTAAAATATCAGGAACTTCAGCAGCGGATTCTTGTTTCGCAGTTATATCTATTTTCTGTTCCTCTGTTATCTGCTCCTCTGCTGATTGCTCTGGCGATTCTTCCGGCGATTTCTCTTGAATTATTTCCGATAATACTTCTTCAGGAACGTTTAGTATCATATGTCTAGCAAGTTTTCTCTTAACAATGATCTCTTCAATAATTTCGATGACAATCTTCTTAGGCACAACTTTCTTAATCGAGATTTCTTGAACGATTTCTATGGTAATTTGTTTTCCTTTAACAATATATTCGTTAAGGATATATTCTTCGACCTCCATTCTCTTTTCAAGCGTGATAGATTCCTTCAGCCTCAGAATCTCTGGATCGTCCATCACACTTTCTCTGGAAAGTCCCTTCTTCGTGATAATCTCTTCGATAATGTAAATCACGCGTTCTCTCGGGATGCGCTTCGTTACGGTGATATATTCGATCACTTCGATAGTGACCTTCTTCTTCTTCGTGATAATCAATTCCTCGATTATTTCTTCAACTGGCACTTCTCTGCTGAGAATTTGCTTGATATCCTCCGGCAACTCACGATAACCAATTTCCAATCCTTCGTCATATATCTTGTCTGTGACAAATTTCGGCGAAGTTGGCGTAGAACCGGGAGTCACCATCACTATCTCCGCCTTCGCCGGCGAAACCTTTTGCTCGAAGCCGATCACGGATTCTTCTATTTCGTCCTCCAGCTTCTCCTCGAAAGATGGCCGTTTCGCTACTTCCTTCACGCATACGCCCTCGATACCAGCCTGCATCACATCTACCCGGGATGTATCATCGTCCGCCGGTTTTTTATGTTGATCGCAAATATGTTGATCGTCCTTTAATATTTCCTCACAAATTTTTTGTGCATCCTGTTTATCTTTCGTCACGTCCTTCATAGGCGATGTTACAATATCGTCCTTTTCTTTCACCACTTTTACGCAGGGTTCTTCCTTTACCTCGAGAGCGCCAGATTTCTCGTATGGAAGTTTGTCGGGCTTCTCAAATTTCTCAAGCTCTTCATGAATCGGAAATACTTCAGTAACATCAACTTTCTTCGGCATCACAATATCCTCGTGAACAAGATTGAGTTCCTCTTCTTCTAATTTAGCAACCTTCTCTGGAGATATTTTTTCACTTGGTATAGAAGGCTTCCTTTCTGTTAAAATTGGGGAGATTTCTTCTTTCGATGGCTTTCTATCCGTCGAAATCGGTGAAATCTCTTCTTTTTTAGGAGCTTGCTCGAATAACGTTTTGTCGGAAAGAAAATCGTCTTCTCTGAGAACCTCGGCGACTTTCTTCACAATTTCTATGACATCCTTGGGTTTATCTTCGAGCTCGATACCGGCAGTGCCAGCAAGGACTTCTCCGACGTCCCTAACAGCTTCTTTCATGTCTCTATATGGACCCTCTATTTCCTCTTCGTATTCCTCTTCGAATTCTTCATCTTTTGGTATAGCAAACTTGACCTTGTCCGGTTCTTTTATGTCGGGCAAGTGGCTCTCAATATGTGGCTTTATTTCTTCCAATTTCTCAGCCACCCCTTCCAAGGTATCCTTTACTGTATCTTTCAGGGCGGATGGCGTTTCATGTATCTCAGCTATTTCTTCTTTAATTTTGTCTTCCAAAGATTCCAATGAATCTCTTAAACTATCTTTCACAGTTTTGAATTTTTTCGAAGCTTCCTCCAAAAGTGCCTTTATCTCTTCTACATCTTCTCCGATATCTTCTTCCTTCAAAAGTTCAATCTCCTTCGCAATTTCCTTGTCTTCAATTAGTTTTGTTGGCAAAACGACGCCTGGTGATACGTCCTTTGCAAGGAATGATTCCTCGATTTTGGCTTCTACTTTTTTAATTTCATCCAACTTATCAGTAGGAAGCTTTTCTTCGATATCCGGCACTCTCTTCTTCTGTGCGTCCAGTATCTCTTCCTGTATAAACGCCGCGGTTTCCTTGATGGCAGCTACTTTCACGTCAACAGTCGTAGGTTTCGCCTCTTCGAACGTTTCAGGTTTGTCAACAGGTTTGCCAATTTTAGGGAACATCTTCTCCATATCAACCTCTTCCAAGAGCGTCTTCTCTTGCACTTTTGGTTCTTTTGGAGAACTTGATTTTGAGGAAGATTTTTCATCGGAATCCTTCTCAGAATCCTTCTTTTTCTTGGTCAATTTATCGATACCTTTTTCGAATTTATCCGCTACTTTGCCAAAGAAACTAAAAACACCCTTCTGCTCTTTTGCGGGCGGGGTGGGCAATTCTTTACCTTCTTGTGCAGTTGGCGATAGCTTCTCTTCTTTTCCCTTCTCGAAATCTTCCATCCTGTAGAGCTTAGGATCAACTTCTTCATGAACCGGAAGATCGGCAACCTCGTCTGGTGTTTTAACAATGTCTCTTTGCAAATTCGGCATCGCCTGACGAACATCAAATACTTTGACTTCCGGCTTGGCAGCCGCGAGAACAGCTTCCGGAATGATTTCCTTTTTCAGCTTTGCAGGAGCATCCTTCTCCTTTACTTCTTCAATAACATGTTTCTCGTCAATATCCTCTTTTATTTCATCTAACGGTATTCGTTCGTCTTCTGGCAAAGTCGGAGCAGTTGTGGTGGCCCCCGATTCTATTGTCGAGATTCGTTCCTGAGATTCTTCCATCTTTTCGAGAATATTCTCCTTCTGATCGACGTCCGGCTTTATATCCGTATCGGTTGTTTTTTTCTCCGATGAATCAAATTTATCTGGACTTAAACTGGATGGTTCTTTCGTGATGTCCTCGCTGTCTTTTTTACCGGAGTCGTCTTTCTCTTCGGCTTTTTGTATGATTTCGGCTGCGGATGCTATTATCTCTTTTACTTCTTCCTGTAATTGTTCCTTATGTTCCGTAGATAACTCAACAATTTCTTTCTCTTCTTTATCCAAAATCTTTTCTACTTTCTTTTCCGGACTATCATCTTTTCCCTTTTCCTCAGGTTCCTCCTTCTCGCCCTTTTCCTTCATTGCCTCCACGTCTTTTAGTACTTTTGCCTTTTCCGACTGAGCTTCGTCGAGAACATGCTTTTGTTCGCCCTCGCCGCTCTGAGCAGAATCTTCAGTGTAAACCTCTTCTTTCTCCACGATAAGATATTCGTCCTCTTCAGTTAATTCTTGACTTTCTTTTCTTGAACCTTCCTTCTTAGGTACATCTTCAATCTCGGCGGTAACATCCTCTTCTGTAATATCCTCCTCTTTCTTATCAGTGGCTTCAGCCGTGATTTCATCATCACCTTCAAAACGATCGTCCTTTCGGATCTCTTCGATTCTTTCCGCCTTTTGTAAAACAGCTTCAATTTCTTCCACTACTTCTCGCTCTTCTTTGAGATCTGCCAATACTTTACTTTCTATTGAATCTAATGATATATCTTCAGATTGTTCGATTAAGCTCTTATCAATCGGTTTTACAACTTCTGGTTCTACGCCAGATGGAGTGGAGACCGTGGATGAATCGGTAGTGCCTTTGTCGCCCTTCACTTTACGAATAACACCGTCTTTGTCCGATTTTACAGACGCGGTCGGAGTACTGCGAGTAGATTTCGCCGGACTACCCGGCATACGGGCTTTATTGGGACTAACCGGTTTCGCGCGACGACTAATCGGCTTCCTATCCATTGGTTTAGGTTTTGCGGTCATCTTGACAACGGGCGCTGCAGAATCCTTCACGGCAGACTTCTCAACTTCAGATTTCTTCTGTTCCACCACTTTTCTGTTATTAGCTTCCTTAGCACTCTTGGCTGGAAGACTTGGAGCAACCTTGACCGCCGGTTTCACCTTCGGTACAGCTTTCGATATCTCTGTCTTTGTTGCAGCACCATTCAGAGTCTTCTTCGGAGTAGTCGGGGAGGATTTCACGGCGTCTCTTTTCTCTGCACCAGAAGGTTTGGCTTTTTTCTCAATCAACTTCGGCTTCGGAGTTACTTCGCTTTTCTTCAATTCAACTTTCACCTTGCTTTCTTTTGGTTCTTTCTTTTTTGGTTCGGGCTTGGGCTTCGGTTCCTTAGGTTCCTTAGGTTCTTTAGGTTCCTTAGGTTCTTTGATTTTCTCAGATTCCGGTTTGATTAAATCAGACTTTTTCACATCGTCTTCTCGTTTTTCGGGCTTCTCCACTTTAATTGGTTCCTTCTTGGGCTCCTTTTTCACCTCTTTCAGTTCTTTTTCAATTTTCTTACTCTCTTTTGCCTCAGTCTCGATCTTCTTATTTTCCACAACTTTCTTCGTTTTCATTTCGGTCTTAGGTTTACTAGCAGGTATAATCGGCGTCGATTGAAGGATACTCTTGGGTACAGTCTCGTCTACGGCCTTGATGGACTTGGGCTCCGATGGTTCTCTCTTCTCTTTCTTTGGCTCCAAAATTTTCTTGGGCTCTTTCTCGATAAGACTAAGTTTTTGTTTGGTTGGTTTATCTCTGAGTGTCGCTAAAGACACTGACGGTGACAGAGTCTTCGCTGAACATACTGGATGCTTCAAAAAGTCCAGATGTTTTAATCGCTCGAAACCTTCGAAGATCTTGTGTTGCGGCGTGCTGCCGGGAAAGAGAATCCGCGTGATGTTATCCTCGGGATTGGCCGGCTGCCAAACTAGGAGTGCACATATCGACACAAGATTCTGTATCGGGAATGTGAGATTGTTCGAATCTTTCTTGTGAGAACCTGCAAACAGCTTCGAATCTGACGTGTGCCACTTCGCCAGGAATTCGCGCACTTCGCGACTGTCCTTGCTCGGGCTGAGCACGTACATATCCAGCGTGCCGTGGCCCACCTTGTGATAGAGGTTGATCGGATCGGGATCTCTGTAGCAAGGATGGGCGCGAAGATTAACGTGTCGAAGATTCATCACCATCTCTTGACCAATGTCAGTAAGGTTGAAAATGAGTGGATCAATGTCCTTATCGCCGTCTGGTGAATTTGATTGTCTTCTTTCCTACATTATGTATATTTTTAATGAGAAAATATAGCGAATATTAGCGATTATTATGAAGAATTTTAATTGTTATTATTATAAAATATACTGAATTTTCTTTAAAAAAAATGAATTGAAAACAATGACTACTTACAACTAAGTTACAGAAGAAATGACCGATTTGAGGATAGACGTGCATCTCCTTCTTCTTGCGAAGAACGCTAAACATGCCGCCGATGTTACTATTATTTATCCTAGTGACTAGAACAGCATCCAATCGGTCGAGATGCCTGGTGAAGTCCCAAAAACATGCTTTCCTAGCAAAGCCGCCGTCGACGAGCATATTGAAGCCGTTTATACCGAAAAGCGCGGCATCACCTTGCCCACCGGGGAAGACGTATAAGGTTGGATGGCTAAATCTAATGTTTCCAACGACGTCGGACGGTTCCATGAGCTGGTCCAGTGTTTGCGACACGAGGTACTGTCCGATGTAATTCGTAAAACTCATGATAGCCGGCACGCCGGCTGTGAGAACATCGTCGGGATTCACTCTGACTCTGCAAGATCTGTTAATAAAAAGAACATGAAATATTCGAGAAAGAAAAGTATTATGCAATATATTATTTATATTTTTAATTTTTATTTTTCATCTTTTGTGTGTAATATCCTATGTTTGTTATACATGAAAGAGCTTCTATTATGTGACACAAATTAGAATTGATCATGTAGAAAAATGTGCAAGAGAGATATACACCTGCAACAAGCCTCTTTCAACAATCGACTTGTCGTCCAATCGCCAACACCCGCGCAATGTATATCTACGGTAACGCTATTCTCGTAGGCACGAAGGACTCTTTGCACCTCATGTTCGCTGAACGCATCCAGAAAGTCTGCGAGACTGAAGGTTCCATCCTGAATAACAGGAATTATTTGTCGTTTTGTAATTCAAGACTATTCTCTGCCAATATTTCACACAATTATAAATTAACATTTTGTTTCTGGCAAATAATAATCAAATATATTCGTACGAAGTGTAAATACCTGCAGTATCCAGGAACCATTACCACCGAATGTGTATCCAGCGTGTATGATGTGCCGATGTTTCGTGAAGCTTGCAAGGAGATTGCGAATACACTGTAATAACGTATTCGTCTGTGGGTGAATAAGAACTTCCGTTACGAGGTTCTCGGTGGCATATTGGATCAACCTTTCGCCTGAAAATTTCATTTTCATTAATAACTTATGTGATAATAATAATTAATAACTTCTACGACATAATAATAATTAATTATACATAACATAAAACGAATCAAATCAATATAGGTGTGACAATAAATTACCATTTCTGGCTTCTTCGCCTTCGGGGGCTTGCGCTACTAAGGCCAATAATTCCTTCTCCAGATCTACGTGACAACTGTCCTTGTCCCATGATAGAAAACCTGCAACAATCGAAGAAAAAAACGGCGATCGCTAAATATAGCTGAACTTTTGAACGGATCTTCTTCATACATGTTAAGCAGATACTGATATCGGAAAACTTATGGAATGGAATCTGCATATAAATCACTGCTCATCTTCAAGATTGAGTGTAACTTTAGATATTCCGGTGACATGCTCTCTCATGAACTTGGCCAAGCTTTTCTGAGCTCTGATATTTTGAATGGAAACTGGGTTGTTCTCGTTTTAGATCATCACTGTGTATGCGCGATGTTGAACTAGAGAAGTCAGCTCACCGAAATTCGCTGTAAGCGAATAGATATCTATCTTGAAAATATGAACCACAGAAAAAATACATAATCCGGGGATTTTTTATGAATGTTATTCAACTTTATAATTTTTCTAAAAAAAAAAAGCCTTTTTAAACATTGAAACAGAGAGAGAGAGAGAGAGAGAGAGAGAGAGAGAGAGAGAGAGAGAGATATTAAGAGAGACATTTTAAATATTGCTTTTTAAATATCGCCCGAGTATAAGATGTTTATAGATGAATGGAATAGTAGGTCATAACTGCGTATAAATGTGTAAAACTGCAGTGGTTTGGCTTCATAGAATAAGGATAGTTCAGCCACCAAGTGATGTAAGGTTAAAGTTAAGATGTTAGAAACTGTCAAGACCAGTTATAGATTGATTGATGAGAAAAGTAAATTAAGTATTACATTATAATTCACAATTTTCTCTGATGTTTTATCAACAAACATATGTTTGACGTAGATTGAAACGGATATAAAAAATAATACATCTTCATTTATTTATATTTGCGCTGGTTTACAGTTACAATTGTTATAAAGTGATTTCACGTTACGTTTAAAATTAAAACGTACTGTTTGTATAAAAATTAATGAATTATTTTTATTCAAGGCAGCTCAGAGAAACAAAAATTTATATTATAAGATATAATTAATATCTGGTAAGAAATTGAATAATTGTCTATTTATAATATATTATTATTATTATTATATTGTCTATTATTAATAAATTAAAATATTTGTAAATGTTTCGTTTAAAGTTTTTAGAATAATTATATTTTTACTATACAAATATGAAAGATTAATTACGAATTACGTACAGTTAATGTAAGAAAAGAAAAGAGAAAGTGCATCTCAAAACTTAATTGAATAATTAGGATGAATGAATCAGCAGTCGTAGTTTATCATGAGGGTTGCTTGGGGCGGTCGTTTTATGACGTCACCAACACCGCACCCCGTCACGTGGTTCCTTACCAGCTGGCAATCGATCGTCGCACATCCTGTACCCACCCTCTATTGCCAACTTTAACGCAGAGATACTCCACTTTTGATATCATACAAAAAATTTCCTACGCTGTCAGTCATTTCTCGTTTAGATAAATTTTAAAATAATTATAATGAAAATGAAAAAAAAATTAAGAAGACCGGAAATAAAAGAAATTATTTTTAATATGACTAATATGACTAATACATTATTATTGTACTTTATAAATATATTGAATGTATCAAATATATATATTTATTAAATTATAAGATATTGGTAGCAACATCTTATATCTCTAGAATCAATTCTGTACAATTTCTGTAAATCGATTTTATCGCTCAATATTTCACGATGCAATCCAAGTGCAAGGCTTTTCTTAGACCTCCAATGCGGAAGTGTTAAAAAAATTCCACCTGGAATCCTGTATGGAATTAAAGAATTGATGATACAGCATAATGGAACGTAACTCGTTGTCAAGGGAGTTCAGACTCGCTCTCGCGTAATTCTATACTAGCGTGTACACAGACAAGTCTCGAGACGTTGCCTGGCAACGTCGTAGTATCAATCAATGCCGAGGATAGAGAGGAGCCGGGGAAAATTAACGAAAAAGAAGAAAAAAGGAGAGAAGACGCGCGAGCAGAAGGCGTTAGTCGGTGCAACGAATTCCGCGCGGCTTCCTCCCTGCCTCCAATTTTATCCCGCAATAAGTAAATACGTGTTGCATACTTTCCAGTAAACGTGGACGCTATTATTAGCAGCTCAACTGACGAAATATATATCGCATTTTCGCGAAATTACATTCAAAATAGCGAATACGCGGAATATGAATTATGCGAACCCACGTACATTGCCAAAACAAACCAAATTCGTTAATTGATCAATCAATTACATTCCAAAGCTTTCTGTATAATTTCGGCTATATTACAGTTTTTGAACAGTAAAATCTTCAGTCAATTAAATAGATTAATGTTAACGGAAAAAATGGTATATTATGCAGTAAATTGAAAGGATCGCAAGTCCATTACATCGAGTCTTATCTGACATCAAAAAGAGTCACATTGTTAGAACAGAACACACATCGTAGCATGCTCGACGTGTCAAACTGATCGGAAGCCCCAAAGCTGATACGAGAGAAGCCGTTTCTTAATACTCACAGCTGTGCCGTTACTTAATTCTCACTGACCCCTACAGGTTTTGACTGCAATATCAATATCAGAAGCATCACAATCACAACCGAGTCCGAAAATTTGCATAGGACAAATCTTCTTGAGCTAAACGTTTAATCACATCAGATTCGATTTTTTCAAGATATAAAACGTATCGGTCACAAGACTTGAAAACAATTTTTTAAATACAGATTTCGTGCTGCGAGCACGCAGCACAAAAATAATCTTTACATTTATTAGGAATTAGGAGAAATGAATTTATCAAAATTGCGATTTTAATTCATAATCGCATTATGACGCAATTTTGTGAATTCTTATTAATCTATTTAATATATCGAATTAAAACTTAAATCACATCTTCGCCTGAACCGTGCTTCATGTTTTATTTACATTTGTAGCTCTCGCTTGTTTGGATAAATAATATTCTTGCGAGAAGCAAAGCGAGTGTCTCTTTTTTTCTGTTTATTTACTAGAATGAAACAAATCAATTCTCGAGCATTCCGGGCTTTAGAAATTCTCCTCCAATTTTCGAGACTTGTTTTCCAAGCTCGCTAAATATTCACAAAGCGTTTGCTTTTGTAAATTTATTTTATAAACGGCAACACACACCGAAAATGAATACGGTTTGTAACTGCAGTTAAAGGATCGTTAATTGAAACAGATGCTTTAATTAAATTGCCCACAAGCTTTATCCGCGAATTTCCGTTCGATAGAATGAACCATCGCGCCAATCAAAGAAACCGCGCGGAATTCGAAGCTCGGAGTCAAATAAACCACGCATTAAAAAAAGCAAAAAAACATTCAGCTACGAGTTTCGATAAGTAAAGAGGAAAAACGTTGCGACGTTAAAGTGTGGCTCGAATGATATCTGCCGTCGAGTGGACGAAAAAATGGCGCTGGATAATCCGTCAGCGATTTATCTCGCGAATACTAAAGGGCGCGTTTGTTCTACCGAAAATTCCCGGCTTTAATCCCGAGTACGATATTTTGTCATCGTATCACGAGTACGCGAATACGTGTGAACGTACATACACGCAGCACACATTTTCACGGAACAGGCCGCGGACGTCGACGTATCCAGCGTATTCTACGGTTTCCTGCTTTAGAGCGTGACGTTCTGACACGCCGCTTGTACCATACGCACAATGGGGATGTATCTAAATAGGCGATCGTCGTGTGAAAAGTGTAGGAGGACTATTCACGATCGACCGCGGTAATATATACAGCGCGCGTCGCAATATATTACATTTACAAAAAGGGGAAAAAATCCAAGGCCAGCTTTATCTAACAAGGTTTTCTCTTCGTACGGCTAACTCGATCGTCCTCCCTGACCTATAATATTTCTGCTCCGAGCGATGTTTTTTTCCTTTCAAACTGGCGTCGCAAAAATAAAAATGTCGCGAATGAACGTTATTAGATATAATTCGATGTAATCGTCGCTCGAGCAATGTTGATCTCACCCTCATAATCTCACAAAGTATCTATGTAGAAGAAATATTTGACACTCGATGTCCCTATGGATTAGCAGCTTAAGCTAAGTATAGACAAAACGTTTCCTCGCGGTAGCTCCCGCCTCGCGCATCCCTTAAAGCACTCGCGTTTCTCGATTTGCACATTTGACTTTTCTTTTTTTCTTGGACCGACGACGGATGCCGCGAATGCTGGGTTTGTCCCGACTATGTTTAGAAATGGTTTCTCGTTGTCCTGCTCGCAATGCGCCTACATGTGTGTAATGAGTACACGTGCGACATAAAGTATCGCTTTAGCAGCCGGCAAAAGAGATAGTTACGCACGTAACTCTACATTATATATATCAATCGATTCAAATTTCTCTTCTAAAGTGTAATAACATTTTTTTTTATAAAATGCATATAATTTTTTATTAAAATAAACAAAAACTCCTGACAAATCGAATTAAAAACAAAAATATATAGGTATATAGGAGTCAGTTTATTATAAAAATTTGAGATAAGGAAAAGAAGCTGTACATCTCGGCGGTAAAAATAATTTTAATGGAACATCGCGCATCCATTATAAATATAAACATGCGCCAATGTTCCAGTATCTTGAAAATATCGACTAAACTGAAATATATGCGGACGTAAAGCCTTTGTAATGTAAGAGGGTCAAAAAGTTTCTTATAGGCAGATCGCTGACATCGTTCTCGATTAATCTCTCAGGAAGAAATGTCAAAGAGGAAGTCGATAATGACCCATTATTTCGCGCGCGGTTCGGGTTTCAATATAGATTATTCATACGCATTTCATTATACAAATATTACATGCCCAATTTCAGAAATGAATAATTATGGAATTAATTTTGGAAATGATAAAGATAACGATGACCAATTTTTCCTCGATAATAATTTTATTTTTATGTATACATACCTATAACGTAAATTTTGCTCGGATTTAATACGATAGAATAATACAATACAATTGTGTGGTACATGTCGATTTTATCGATATCTAATATGTAGGTGTATGTAAGTTCCGTGTACTATAAAGGTCTTTGATCGAGTACAGAGTTTGACAGGCCGAAAGTAGATCCGGGAGGAGGAGGAAAAGGAGAAGAGAGGAAAATAGTAACGGATATTCAGAAATGCAGTGCACGACCTCGGCAGAAGGAGCATAGAGATCGACCTAGCTCACTGGTTGCTATTTATATTTCCAAGACAAGGGCGAAGACCTGGATCAAGGATTGAGAGTGGAAGTGACAGAGGTGTTTTTTTTATGCTCCGAAAGGTCGTCGTAAAAGAGGAGACGTAATGGAGGAGACATCTTATCGAAAGAAACTATATTTGCTCAGAATTACGAAGTACATGAAATTTTTAAATTGACGATATCTTACTTTTGTAACACACTTTCTCCTATTTTCTTCATTTTATTCTATCTTTTATCTTCTTGAACTCTCATATTATGAAACGTTAGGAATGAAAATTACATTAATTTATGACATTTTCTCGCGATATTCTGTGTATATCTCGAACGTGGCACAGACAGGAACAAAACAGTTGAATTGAAATAATAAACCAACTAAATGTAGCAGGAATATGACGGGTGCGCAGTATGAAAAATCGCAGTATTCTCCATCTCGGCCAATATTTTACGCAATACCGTGCGCGTACGTGATACGTGAAATATTTAAAAATCATGCTTGATAACTCGGAGAGAGAAACATATTTTCATTCTGTTGACCTTTTGTATCACTATAGCTTCATTGGTAAACGTTTTCTATTGGGCATTTTAAATACAAAATTTTAATTAACGATACAATCATGAGGGAGAGACAAAACAAAAGATAAATAAAAAAAAATATCGAAATCACATACACATTTGTACGTCAAGTGTCAAATAAAATAATAATATTCACGCGATGAGATATCTACTTGGGACGCAAATTTATACACCTGAACAATTTGAAATGCGCCGTCGCATTTAATAACTTTAAATTATAGAGATTGCGCCACATTTGCGATGTGACCGATTTATCCCGCGTTACATTATTCAGCAGAAATTGCCGTCCATCGGGATAAACGGTCGAGGCGCAAATGCGCTGGTACGCCAATCCAACCGACCCATAAACCAAACTGATAAAGCATGTACTTTGCGTCGACGATTTAATGCGCACGCCGATTATATCGCATTGCCAGCACCGGTCATCACTTCTTCGCCGGCCGACGTGTCTTCGAAATTGAATGCGATGACTCACGGGCGGGGTCAAAGCACGTGGATTTTCATAATTGCATCGAACAGAAATGGTATGACGAGCGGGCAAGTTCGCTTGTCTAGACACGCATGACAGGATGTGTATCGCTATGCGAGAAAGAAAGAGGAAGAGAGAGAGAGAGACTCGCCCACCGTTTAGATTATGCATCTCTCATTGCGGAACTCGCTCGCGATGCCACTCCGTTCCATCTCCTTTCGCTACCTTTCAGATACCTACTTACAATTAGCAGCAGACTCGAGAGACGCACGAAAAATCCCGGTTCCACCGGGATGATTAATGAAGGAAGCGGAAGAGAGCGAGACACGTTGGCGTTGGCATTTTCCTCCAACAAATGTGGCGGAGAACGCGGAGATCGTGTGCATTTATGACGACAGGAACGGCCGGAAACATGTCTATACCGAGCGAACACAAGAACGCAATGTCATTCTACGAATAGGACCTCCCTTCAGTCATTCCGCGTGAGTTTTAATACAATGACGGCATTTCTTTTTTGTGACGTTGTCATTTTTCGAGGAATGTTAGGTCAGATACCAAGTCCAGATAAGAGTACGAATTTCTACATTGGAAACATTCTCACGAGTCGTTGGAGAATCCAATGAATTTGTCGGAGTTTGGACGGATGCAGACAACCATAACGGAGATCAAAAGAACTAAGAAAGGACATGGGCAATAGGAATCAAGCGCGGAAGACGTTGCGCAAATAATATGACTATAAAGAGTAAAATTTCTTTATTTTGCTAAGCGTGTTTAGCAAAATAAAGAAGTTTTACTCTTTATAGTCGTATTATTTGCGCAACGTCTTCCGCGCTTGATTCCTATTGCCCATGTTCTTTCTTAATTCTTTTGATTTATAAGGAGTCTTGATTAGTTTGATTTGTCATACGAAATCATAACGGAGATGTTTTGGTGCGAAGAACGAGCGTACTTCCCCGCCATGGCATCGCCTTCAGATTTGTTCGCTGATGTATGCCGAGTTCATTTCGCGCGAAGTCAACACTGTCGGGGAGCCAGGATGGCAACGAGGGCGGAGAGATGAATGTGCGATGAACCGTGATTCCCAGGTAACGTGACCCGTTTGTAGTTCAAGCGTATCTGAATTGCTTTGGCTTCACGAGGTCTGCACTTGTCCACACTTAGGGCACAACCACGTCGCGCAGATCGCTTATGTACGCACGTACGCACTGTTGCTCGCGATTAAACTTTATGGCCTCGCAGGCGATCAGGGATTAAAACTCTAATAATATGTAATTTCGTTGAGTTCAACGTTTCACTATTATACAAAAAATATATTTATTTCAGGAGTAGTTACCTGATTTTTTTTACAGAACCGATCACCTAGTGTTTTTATACTCTAATTAAAATCATTATTATTTACAAGATATTGCATATTATTGATTATTTTCTGATTTATTAATATTTGAGAATTATGGACAGGGATTTAATCAATTTCCTGAAGAAAGCAAAAAAATAAAAAGTAGAAACCAAACAATTCTTAAACGAAATAAGCACGTTAAGTAAGTAAACTACTCTTGAAAAAAAGTAGCTCAATTTTCAATCTTTAAAAATGGGATTTCATTCTTCAACGAGATTCACTCTAAAAGTTTTAGAGAATAGTTATTATAAAAAATGTATATTAAATAATATCCATACAAAACAATATTTTATCACAAATCACATTTTTTTGCCACTGGAGTGCAAAAATATCTCTGGTGATTATTTTCATAATCAGAAAATATACATACAAATATAGTGAGAAAATTTTCTCTTAATATATGTTGGCTGTCATAACCATTGTTGAAGTTTTAATCGGATAATCAAATTGGAATCTAACGAATTCTTTGCTTTTCTATAACAGAATTAGGAGCGAGTTCAGAAGCATCTATGTGCTAGCTTTGGACAAATATTCGGAGGAATATATATATCGAAGTTTGTACGTGCTATCGTAATTTGCGAATTTGAAGAAGAATCATCAAGCAAATGAAAGCTTAAAAAGATAGATCAATAATAATGGATCGTATTAAAGAAGATTTATATATTTAAAACAATTTAATGGATAACCAAAAACAAATGTGAATATTCTTGGTAAAATAATTCAGTACGGAACCAGTATGAAAAATGATGAAAGAAAAAGAGATAAAGAAAAAGTTAATTTAATAATTAATCTAAAATTCAAGAAAATGCCAAGCAAATGCTATATCAGTATGTGTAGAAATAAATTTCAAAATTTAATTAGACTTTTTTCCTAATCAAAATAAACGGCGTTGCAGCTTGAAATTGTCCTCTTACTATTAGAGATCGTAAATCAATCAGAAACGTTCCTCTGCTATCTTTCCGGCACTTATTGACACCAGTTGTACGTGTATTGGTCTCGGGGTCAGGTTCAAGAACGAGGTAGTCGGGAGGCGAAGTCTCACGGCTGACTCGTAGAGTACGATAGTGAGAGAGCGAACTGCCGTGGCGAATGCCACGATAAAATTAGATACACTATATTCAGTTACATGCACGCACGCCGAAAGTGTAAAACGGTCGTTGTCGGCCAAATGTGCCTCTCGCTCTTATCTCGCGAAATAACGACCGGGTGCTTCATATGACACATGAAATAAAAAAAATCAAACGAAAACGTGAATCCGAGAGCGACAGTTTGAAACAAGATGGAATAACGAAATTTAATTTCGCTCGAACCGCGCTTGTGTCGGCTGATTGCATTTTAATGAACGTTGTAGTGGTTCGTAATTTATAACAGGTTTATATTCCTTTAACATAATTTTGAATTTATAATAATTTATGAGTATGCAAAACAGAGTAATTTTGCCCGGGCGTATTATATCACATGGCAGTTTTCCGACATACACCGTCGGTCTAACTTCCGTAAACGTTAATTAACGTGGTCATGTATTAGGGTCGCGGATAATTATCATCGTACAAGCTACTCCGTAAATTATGCAGCCGACCTCTCAATTCTTCAAGTAGCTAGCTAGAAAACTTCATTTATGTTCTTGCCTTATGAGTAGGAGTGCATGAGTACACTGAAAAAAAAGATTGGCTG
>NW_017257709.1:61493-71713 GCF_001594055.1 Mycetomoellerius zeteki | reverse complement strand
TTTTACCATCTAATTTGCTGCAGCAGCCAATCTTTTTTTCAGTGTAGGAGTGAACCATTAAAATATCAGTCTTTCTATAATATATACTTAACCTCATTTACTGCATATTATAAATTTCGGTAAAACAAAATTTTACATAAGGCCTGGCCTTGTATTGATGTAACATCTACATCACTAAAAAAAATTTTAATTTCTTATATGTATTTCTTTGTTGATAAATTTAGATGAAATTAATCTTAAAATGTAATATATAGCTTAATCAATGTTGAGAGTGAATTTGATATAACATATTATTAAGTGTGATTTGACTGAATTAATTTGACTTAAACTTATTGTTAGATGAAGTTTATCTTACAATTTGAACATAATTTGAGTTCTGATCCTCAAATTTTAATAATTAATTCTTAAGAAAGATTCATATGTACGTGAAATAAAGTTTATCTTTGATTTGTGATCAGAAAAATATTAATAAAAATTAATTCGTTATTATTTTCCTTTCATTTTTTACATCTCGAGAATAATCAAACTGTGCGATTTTTAATAAATCAATAAATACAGAAAATAAATTTAGATTACATCGTTTTTTAAGTCAATTTAATTCAACTTTTTTGTCCATTAGAAGCACGAAACATTCATTAAATAAACATTTTAACTAAAGCAACAATGTTCCCGTTAAGTCTTGAAAATAACAATCGATCAAAACGTTATTTTAAGCGGAAAATCAAGTATAAAATGTACGATAACAGCTTATTTATCAAAGCTGATTTAAACAAAATGTTTACAATTGCTAAAAAATACTAAAATCTCTCTAAAACTTGAAAAACCTTAGAGTAAATATTTCACGCGATTTATTTTCTTAACATAAAAGTATCAGAACGATTAAAAAGAAGTATAGATTTCGTGTTGCTTGAAATCCCTAAAATTAAAAAAAAAATTAAATTTTTATTTAAAACGAAATAAATATATGTTCGGGAGTTCGAAAGAAAGAAAGTGAAGAGTCAGAATGCAAACAATGTAAGCTATACGAACTGATCATACATATATATGCAGGGAATTCTCTTGATCAATAATAACGTGATTTCTGTACATCAGTAATAAACATTCTGAAGATAACTCGGAGAATGAGTCGAAACATAAATTAAATCTTATATCATTATATTTTCTTACTTATATGTATTTTTATGTATTTGTGCGCTCCATCATTCGTGCGTTAAACTCGTAGTTTCCAACATATTTTATGAGTTTTTCGCGAGTCTATTTTATTTAATAATTATTTCCTTAAAGCTCTTGTTAACTCACTACTATTTTCTCAGATTATGACAGAAGAGAAAATACATAATAAAAATTCTTACAAAACATATCAATGTAGAAATCTATTTCAATAAAACTTACAATCGATATAGAATCGATTTGCATAATTATGTCAAAAATTTTCCTTTTATTTCAGTAATTAATAAATGATCATATTTTTGAAAATAACTTATATATAACAATATAATCATGAATGAAATAAATTATATCCATTATAACAAACTATCGAATTAATAATATGTAGAAAAAATATGATTTAATTTTTTCCTGAAATAAGAAAGTTTCGATATATTTTATAAATCTATTCTATCGATTACAAATGTATTATTTGATTAATAGAAATATTTTATAAAAAAAGAACACTCAAATATAATTTGTAAAAGCTTTTATTGTACGTTTTTTCACTTTTAATGTCACAATCTGAAATGGCAATGGTGAATAGAAACCTTAACAACGCTTGCATTCAAATATATCACGTGTCACATTTTAAAATTTCGATTTAAATGTAATTTGACCATCACTTTGAAATTGGCAACGCGGGATGATACACGAATCATCCAATCGAGGTATTCATGTAACGAGAAACCTCGGTACAGACTTGTATTAAAAATTCATTTGTAATACAAGAAATGGAGTATTCATTACGCGAATACTCATTACGCGATACGTTTAAATATTTTGCGTGTATAAATTTTTAAATAATAAAGCTGGCTCGTGTACGACCTTGGTGTTTGTTATGTCGCACAGGCGCGCAGTATTGCCATTTGCACGGCGATACTCGAGACGGCAAACAGCGTCCATCGTGAGCTGGCTCTGCGTTATTCTTCTCTATTGCCCATATTCATAATCAGACCTTGTACTTAAGGCTTCCTTAAATTTATCTTTAGATACTCAGTAACCAATGAGATAATTCGTAGAGCATTTGAAGATAAATTTAAGGAAGCCTTAAATATAAGGCTTGATTATGAATACGGGCCTACAACTTCTCAAGACTTCCTTACGAGTAATTAGCAATTATTATCAACTTGCGAGATTAATCTTTGCGAGAACGAGAGTCTATTTTTAAAGGCTGCATTCTTTTTAGGCGAGCTTTTAGGAGACACAGTCGACATTCTTTTGTACAAATCGACACACGTCGATTTCCATTTACAATTTTTTCAAACTCTATCAACACTTTCAATTAAATACGAACATTCCTATATTCGGTCAAAGTAGGATCTTAATACTTATATACAATTTCTTGTGTGAATTTATATACATATCTATATAGATATGTATATAATATAGAAATTCTTGTATTTAATTAGATTTATTCTCATCGGTCTAAATTCGTATCATACTATCAACTTTTCGACTCTACTCGGAAGGAGAATCGCAGTGTGTTCAAATGTGATTTTGACCGATTATACGATATTACAACGCACTTGCAATATATATAATATATATATATTTAAGCCAATTAAAATTTTGTAAGGTTAGATATTAAAAATTTGCACACACTGTTCATATGGCGTTCTACTTATAACTGTAGCAAATTGTGTTCAAATATATTAATTTGTATCGATTTGTATTTCCTGATAGGAAAGCAGCCAAATAGCTTTTCCTGCGAGTAAGATTTGTTGTAATTATTAATTCATTATTTTTCATTGTATTTCTTGCTTCAATTAATATGACGCTACATCTGTTCGTATTGCTTGTATCTTTTACATTCAACATTTTCGTTTTCTCTCTTTTTTCATCATTCGAATATGTATTTATCTTGTTTTAAATGCAAAAAATTTTTGAGATTTCAAGCAACGCAGATAAATTTATTATTTCAGCGTCATTATAGTGACTTTCCCATTTTGAAAAGGTTAATCTTTCCGCGATTTGTGTATCAGAACGACGGAAATATCAAAACAGAATATTTCGCGCGATTTAATCGCACGTATATACAATAGAAATCAAGAAATAGAAAATTATAAATTATAAATTATAAATATTCTTTTCACGTTTTGAAATCGCATCGCGACTTGAATTTTTTCCTCGGTTTAAACACGATTTTCTCTGTTTTCCGATTTAAAATATAGAATAATGCACGAATCACCGGGATCAGAGAATTCGCGTAATGAAAAGCAGCGATATACCAATAGCGTATAAAATAACTCGAATATTCCGCAGGATTTACACGTGTTCAAAATACACACGTATATTGCGCGCGATGTTAAATTTCAATTAGCCGCGCAGTAGCGGAGTGAAGTTGCCACATATTCGCTAAAATACTACCGTCAGAGTACTGTCACGCACTGTCACGTCAGCGAAGAGCGGATCGTCGCCGCGTCAAGTGGATCGTCGACGGCGTCGCGAGACGGCTTTAATTAGTGAATACCGTCGTGATTAATCTTGTTTCGTGAATTTATCAATCATACGTAACGGATATTTACTTCTCGCACGTCGGTAGCCTGTAATAAGGGCTGCCGCAGACAAAAAGGAATTTTTGCAATACCGTTTATCCAGATACGGTTAACGCTAAAGTCACGTTATCTTCTTTTTAATAACTAATTAAGAAAAGGATAACGTGACTTAGCGTTTAACGTGACCTTATCTGGATCCACGTTATTGCAAAAGCCCCCTAAAATTTCTGTAACAGTAACCTTAAGACATGAATTTAAGCCGATAAGCTAATCAGGATACTGCTTTAGATCTACGTAATATAACGGAAATAGGAATAGCAGTAAACTTAAGCCCAAGACACAATGCGAGAGAATAGCGATAGCAATAACATGATTTCAACCTATCAGAAATCGGATATATCGGAATACACAGTTTCTGATAGGTTGAAATCGTGTTATTCCTATCGCTATTCGCTCGCATTGTATCTTGGGCTTTATCCATAAGCGAGTTTCAACCGGTTGAAATTCGCCTTATTGCGAGATTATGGATAAGTTTACTGTTATTTCCGTTTCTGTTAGATTACGTAGATCTAAATTTGGCTGCAGCAGCCAATTTTTGGTTGCGTTAGCCTATCTGCAATGTCAGTATAGGATTTCGATAGGCTAACACAACCAAAAATTAACTGATGCAACCAATTAAAAATGCTATGCCATATTTTACCATCTAATTTGCTGCAGCAGCCAATCTTTTTTTTCAGTGTAGGCCTGTTCTTTTTAGTTGAATTTTTGCAGGAGGAAATAAGACTGCAAAGTTCATCTTTCTTCCTCTTCTTTCCTCCTGGAGAGAAAAAGAAGAAAGATGAACTGATGCAAAAGTTCAGCTGAAAAGAACAGGCCTACTGTTACGGAATTTTGTCTTTAGTGCCGCTTTAGGGCGGCAGCCCTAAACACATATTGACGTATATATCGCGGGAGTCCCTTGATCAAAAATCCATCGCATATACGATCGGCGAAGCGATATGGTCGTCTTTCAGTAATATCGCGCTTCGCGGATATCTATGTTCGATCTTAATTAGCATTTATTCACGAAAACCACGATACACCACGATGCGAGATAGCAATCGCTCTAAAACGCGAGCGCATCCCATTTCTTATCCGAGGCGCAGAAAGCGGACAAAGATTTAGGTTAGAATGGGTGATACATTGCCGCTGCGGGTGGTATATGAAATTGGCAAGGAGCTATCTCTTTGATTTCCCGTTGCTATTCGTCCATTGCGATTCAGCGCCGCGGGTATCGAACGTAATGTTGATGATATGGGTTGCTTTCCATTTGGTGATATAAGTCGACATATAGAATTTCGCACGCTCAGGGATGGCAAAATGATCAGTGTGAAGGTGCTGAATTATATTATTGTCAAAGGCATGATGGAAAAACTTCTTCCACCATAGTCAAAGGCATGAAGTTCTCGAGGACTTTACACCGATCTTAGCCAATAGCCATTCCCGAACGCTCAAAATTCTAGCTTTGTCATTCGTAATTTTTAAACTGTTTTTATTTGAAAATTATCATAACTTTGCATTTTAGACTTTTCGTCTTAAACATCTGTCTTTAACATATTTGTCGTCAGTTTATGAAATACCCTGTATGTATATAGTTCTTATACTTTTGTTACTCACTGAACATCAGAAAAATAGAACGATATTTGTATCAACGTACATACGTGTATCATTAATGTTCGTTTCTACTCGTGTAGATTGAATTATTTAATCTAGATTTAACTTATTTTTTTTATCTTTTTTCAGTTCGCAGAATTCAAAATGGATAAAGAATGATTAAACCGAGATTAAAATTAATCTACGTTGGATAATTTAGAAATAAACATAAATGGAAAGCCATTTGTGTGTTTTATCGTGTGTTTATTCTTTCGTCTGGGTATAATAAAGTATGCATGATCGTTTGTTATTAATGGGAGTGCCGTGTAAAATGCCGAGCGAGCGTCGTTTTCTGCTTACTGCTAATTAGTGCTTCCGTGCGATCGTAATTACCCGTGTGTCGCGAGTGCATTGTCGAATGCCAGGAAGGAGCAACCAGAAAGGAGTAAAAATGAAGGAGCTGGTCTCTAGGAGGCATCGGGCAACGGCAAAATAATTACAGGATAAGAATCTCGTTATCTATTTTGTTACTTGAATTTGAATTATTATACAGTAAAAAAACACTTTGTATTTGTATAAGAAATGGTTTATTCAAGTCCTTGTCTTGTATTAAATTCTTAATATACTTAAATATTAATTTAACATAATGTTATTAAAATATTTTGTGTTATAAATTGATATTCAACATTTCTTAGTGTCAAACAATTTATAAGCAAGTGAACGAAAACATAAAAATAATATGTTTTAAAATGTATTGTAAATTTCTTAGAGAGAAATCTCTCTCCAAGAGTTAAAATACTACGACTATTGAAAATGAGTGAAAAATTTGCAAAAATTTGCTCTCTTGAATAAGAGTGGAATAAGATTCATTCCAAAGGAAAGGAATCTCACTCGAAAAGTATAAAATCTCATTACTATATAAAAAGTAAAAATTTGCTGCTCTTATTCAAGAGTGCAAATTTTTCACTCTTTTTCAATAGTGGTAGTATTTTAACTCTTTTGAAATAAAATTTCGCACTAAGAAATTTAAAGAGTAAATTTAAAAAGTAATTTCTAAGACGAATAAATAAAATGCATATTAATTTAACATATCATAAATATTAATTTTATTGAAAAATATGCTTCTACATTTTACAAATTGTGTCAGTGTTACATTTTTATATTAATTTTTTTACATAATTGTGTTATCTTCTAATATATTCTTGTTAAATTAACATGAAAATTTGAATAGACCATTGAGACATGTGAAATGTGTTAAATTTAACACAAATTTTCCAACTGTGTGTCTATTATCTATTTTATTCATCCTTTATTATTTATTTATTATTATCTGTTTTGTTATTTAGATGTTTGTTATTTGAATTATTGATAAAGAGAGAGAGAGAGAAAAAACTGTTGCATTTATGAAATAAAGTTCCAAAAGAGAGAGAGAAAATTCTATATATATATTAATACAATAATTATTTTATTAATTAAATATCTATCTGAAAGGCAAATGATTAGATGCATTCGATAATTACTTTACGACATATTAATTATTTTTGGCGCTGCTATATATATAATTCGAATTTGTATTTTTCAGATTAACATTACAACGTTTGTGCAATGGTTACTACACTACGCTGCCGCACATCGTATCGGTGAGTCAATTGAATTATCTTTCATTTTAATATTCCGGATGTATAAAATTTGTATATAATTTATAAAAATTCCCAAAATCAATCCGCTTGAATATATAACATAGCATCGTGTATAAATACAACTTTCTCGATGCTCCCCACGTCCTCGATCATGAATCATGTCGACACAACTCATGCCTCCCTATATATTATTTTGTCTATATGTATATAATACGCATATGTACGCATGAATACATATATCTATTGCCATGTCGGAATACATAAAACGTTCATACACCGATCGAATCACGTTGCCGTGTGCTAAGCTCACGCATGTGCGTTCGCATGCGATATTTTCTCACTCTCTCTTATACACATACTCCCGTCTATACGCCGCTCGCATATTTCCTCTGAGCCGCATTTAATAAAAGCGGAAAATGTACCTTTGCGACAAGAGGATACGATGCATATCACTGAGAACAATCTCTGGTTAGATATATTAATTAAAATTCTAGTTGAAAGTAGACGAATCAGAATTTTCTGGAATAGTTAATTCTTGAAAATATAATATAAGACGATAAATATAAAAAGACTTTATAAATATAAAGTCTTTTTTTATGTACTTGGCGTATCCTTTTTATCTATATTACAAATTTTTTATTAGAAAAACTCATTATTATGTATGTACTTAAAACAAGAATTTTTCTTTTGAAAAATATAAAATCGATGGCGCACGCGAAGAAGCAACTTTATATTATACTACATATATCATAATAAGCAAATCTATATCATATATTATAATAAGCGAATTTGTTTTAATTTAATAATCTTGATTAAAATATATAAATTTACTAGGATTCAGAATATATTTTTAATAAATTTGGTACTTATGATTTATGTGATAAATTTACGGATATGTGAAATATTTTGAAATATTTGAAGCAAGTAACTGTTATCTGCGTACAGTATATATTTTTTTCTGTGTGTGGGGATATATTAATTCGGACATTGCGATTCTTCGATATTTTGCTCGTTTTCATCCTACATGAGAGGAAACGACATGGCTCGCGCGCTCACAGGAAAACTCTGATTTAATCGCGCGAATATTATGTCATTTATCCGCACGTACACTACGCTCGCAATCGATGAGACAGCGTAAAGTGCGCGTTAACCCTTTCGCTATCCCGAGCGTACACATGTTTAACCGTCTAGAATCGAGAGATACGGTCGATCAAGGTTCTTCTTGTCACACCGGTTTTCGCGATGTAATTATTTCACGTTAGCTTACAACGTTGGAAATCAATGTCGCGACCGATTTTCGTTGGATTTATTTAATATTCTATATAAATTATAAACGGGGACATAAAACGCGCTAACGTTCGCTTTTTTAAATCTTTTAAAAAATATCTGCGAAACTGTAGTAACTATTATATTTTTTAATTATGTAACTTTTCTAAGAATATTATAAAGTGTATTTTAAATATTGAGTGAGTGTGACACAAAAATTTGTGTCCGATTTGTTATTCAAAATTCCAGCAGCTACAATTGTTATTCGTTAAAAATAAACGAAATTTAAATTTAAAAAAAGAGTTTTAAAGTCTGTACTTTCGACAAGTCACTATGTTTTTCAGTTTCTATGAGTTTGATAATTTTTACATATAAAAAACTATAAGCTGAGAATAAAATGGGAAATTTTCTTCTCATTTCCCGTCACATGTAAAAAAGTTTATAAAAATTTTCAACTTTTTAATGTGAAAGCTTAATTTTCTCTACAAAATTGTTTTTTAAAATGTTTCTAAGATTTTTTATTATTAATTTATCCGGATTAAATAAAAAGAACATTTTGACTTCGATTGCTCATAACTCTGTTAAAAATCATCGTATCGCAATTAAAAAAAACAGATTCTTAAACTTTTCTCTATCGAATAGTATAATTGCCAATTTGAGTAAAATATTACATCTTGAACTTACATAAAATTTTTTTTAGAATCGGTCACGAATTTTTGTACTCATCCAATACATTGTTGTTAAATATATTTAAAATATATTTTATAAAGATGTAAAACGTAACAACAGTTTATAACAGTTTATAATATTTTTTCAAATTATTATTTATAGAAAAAAAATAGAAATGAGCAAAAAATAATTTTGAAATGTATGAGATGAAGCTCCATACGCGTGCTTGAATAATTTCACTGTCGCAAGACGAAGTAGAAACGGGCGTGTCCAGATTCCTACTTCGATTTCGCCTCTTATTTACAAATGAGAGAGAAAGAACGAATGAGAAGAACAGAGAAAAAGAAGGCAGAAGAGTATCATCGAGGTGATGCAAAAGTGAGCTGTCGGGCTCGAAATAAACGCATGAATGAATTCGCGTCTCGCCTTCTTTCCGCTTGACCAAATCTAGCCGATGTGGGTGCCCTATGAGTCAAACAAAATCTGCCGGTCAAGCCGACCAGTCAGCACGTTTGCATTGTGCTTGTAGCATAGCAAACGACCTACACACGCGAATAAACAAACAAACAAACGAATGTACATGGAAAAATGTAATCGTCAGTGTACACGCGGAAATCTCCGATGGGGAGATCCCGCACGTGCGGGAACGGTAGGTCGTTAAGCCCGCGCCCACGCATCCGAAATCGAATTACGAACAGTTGTCATTCCATCGTGCCGTTCGGCGGCGAGGTAAACGTATTGTTCGTTGATCGAACTCGCGTACCGACGGAATTTAGAATCGTGCAAATCTAAAGTTAGATATATTATTCAGTTATCGCGATATTAAATGCATTATTCATCTCCGCCTCGACGACGAGTCATCTTCTGCACAAAGTCGCTAATACCGGATGACGTGCATCACGAATGCGCTCAGGCGAGAAGTATCTCTCTGTACAGCGAAACGCGATCGTCGAGTATCGCATTGCCATTGTTGCCTCGTTCTCCTGTAGCGCGATATTCATCTCGAGATAAAATCACGCGAAGTATAGCATCGTGGGTGGAAGTGAGGAGCGAGAAACTCGGCGGTACATGCCGTTCGCGTGTCGTAAAGTGTGAACAAAGTGGAAAGCGATTGTGATAGAATCTCAGTAGAAACGCCAACGACGAGTTTACGTACAGATTCTTTATTAACTCTTTACGTTTAGACGAAACGTCAGCCGAGACTTTGTCTCAGATAGTCAGATCAAACAAGGTTACAATGTTATTACAAAGTGCAAACGTTAATGAAATTTTAATAGCATAGTAATGAATTTTTTCTCTTTCTCTTTCC
>NW_017257709.1:18116-61425 GCF_001594055.1 Mycetomoellerius zeteki | reverse complement strand
GAAATCTCACTCTAAGAGAGTGAAAATACAGCCATTTTTGCAGAAGAGTGAAAATATTGCACTTCTTAAAAAAGAGTGACAATTTTCATTCTTTTTGAGTGAAATTTCAGTTCAAAGAATCTCACTCCAAAAAAGAAGCAAGATTAATTTTTCTTAATAAGTGTGTATTTTTACTCCTCTCCAAAAATAGCTGTATTTTCACTCTCTTGGAGCGAAATTTCACTCCAAGAAATTTAAAGAATTGGGCTACAGTCCACTTGATACTACAAATGCTTTGAAGTATTTTTTGATTGGTTAATTAACGAAATTCTTTCTTTCAATTAAATGCTTGGAAGCATTTGCAGCGCCAAGTGGACCGCACCCTAGAACAATAAAACAAAATTAGGCTGGAAAAAAAACTCAATTTGTAGACGGAGGATTAAGTATAGATATTATTGTACGATAAAAATGTGTGTATATATATATATATATATATATAAAAGCGACATCAATTTCTAAAGCATCTCATTTTGTGCGATTTTTCAAATGCATTAAAGATATAATATAGCTTTCCCATCTAAATCTTTGGCATATCGAAAAAAAGTGATACATTCAATACCACTGTCATTGGGTACCACATAAAATATGAACGAGAAGACATTTCCCGCATGATTTCTTTTTTTATAGGCTCGACTTTGCGATTGAACAAATTCGTTTATATCAATATTTCACAATTTCATAACGATAAGTACAAATCGAATACAAAACGAATTTTTTTCTTTTTTTACCTCTTGGATACTCGTCGAGCTATGAGAATTGTTCCCAATCGACCTGAGTGCATTCATATAATGAATCTAATCGAATGAACATATAACGAACAGATTTTATTTTGTAAAACCATATGAACGTAAATATAACACATCATGCGTGGATGCGTAATACAGTATACATATAACAGTGTCGTATAATGTTAGATAATATCAGGTGGAAAATAAACAGTGTTATATAGTATTAAATAATATTAGAGACGGTATATAATGTAATATACATAATACAGCATTGAGAATTTTTTCTATACCGTTAGCCTTGCCGATACTCACTAAAAATATACCTCATACGTAATAACATTATATTGGGTATTCTTAAGTAACGTCTCAAAGCTTTATCTCGGCACATTTTTCTCAATTAGATTTATTATATTAAATATCCTTTTAAAATAAAAACAATGTTGAAATTTTCGTTGAACAAAAGGTATCCTATATATTTCGGCAAAACGAATTTATCCCCCTGATGCGTTCCACTAATAATAGGTAACTGCATCTGATAGCCGACAGTGGCAATTCTTAGCGACGACGAGTCCATTAATGTCTCGCTGAATTGTGCCAACATGGAGTTTAGGTCAGTAATATAATAACCCAACGATCCGTAAAAGACTACTTTGTCGGTCATATTACCCAGATGTCTTCGCGTATCCTTGCAAAGATTTCATCATCCCATGACTCACGTCCATCTTGTTGCCGTTCTATGAATTAGCCATGAAGACAGCTGAAGGAGCAACAAAGGATCTCTGTCGCGTGCAATTTGTGCAATTTTCGAACAATATTAAATCATCGCTAAAAGGATTAGACATTTTCCTCGTCGTTTTTCACAAAAGTACAGCTTCGTAGTTTGCTCAGCGCGGACGAGCGTGACGCGTTCGCCTCCGCACAGGATGCGAAATTAAAACTTTTAATTCTCATTAGGAACTCGAGACAGGATACACACCCTTCACTCCAATTATCCCTTGACCCGTGAACGACGACCTTGCTACCACTGCTCATAGAATACGCGATGCTTTTATCTCATCTCATCTCATCGTCGTTTTCTAGCTCTAGACTGTGTCAGTAAATTATACCTTGTATACATTACAGTATAATTTTCCATTTCAAATCGTCTGATAATTTAACAAAGACCATTGCAAAGTGAAATTTGCAAGTTTCTTGTGTTGAAAGTTGCAGTAATGATACTTCTCACATTACTCTTCCTCCTAAAAATTTAAGGTTGCCTTATCTCTTTAGATGTCACTCTGTAACTTCTTTCATTAATTGTAACTTTGTTGCGTGTGCACGATCCATTTCGTCGATTAACTGGTCTTCTCCCCCGTTTCTTCCCCGTTCCTTCATTTCTCAAGTTTCCCTGTACATTTGCACAATGCACTTTTCTTTGTTCTCTGTCCCTCTCTCCCCCTGCTTCTTTCTGTGCTTTTATGTACGGACGCTGACGCTCGGCTTCGATCGCACGTGGCGGAGAAAATGAAATAACATCGTTATTTCGGCTTAGCGACAATTTTCACTCGGAACCGGAGTGGATGGATTATTGATCGAAGTTCTGGGACTGTGCGGGGATGTGGCCGTAGGCAGGTACCAACATGCGCATGCCGCATCAACCTACAGCTACACTCTCGCCCTCTCTCGTTCACCCCAACTGCCGACGTTGCCCTATTCCTTTTTTTGCAACCTTCTTACCCTCTCGTCCTTTCGCTGCTTCACGTTCCTTTCCTACCCTCCTCTTACGTATCCTCTTTTTTTCCCTTTGCAAATCTTTTGTTCCGATCATTATACTGCCTTTTGTCTTTCTCTCTCTTTCTTTCTGTTTGTTACCTTCTCTTTTTCCCCTCTTTCTCTCAAACACATTATTTACCTTCTTTCCTCTTCTCTCATTTCCTGCACGATTTCAGCTTCTGTGTCTCTCGTTATCGAAAACCTATTTTTTCTTCAGACTTCTTGATTTTCTATCCGCGTGCTTCCAATACTTTTATAGGTGAGATAGTATTTATATCATTACTGTAGTGGCACATTTATTTCAGACGAAAATGTCGTAAAATCGTTCTTTTGTATCAGTCCATTTCTTAGCTGCCTGTTCTTTCTTTTCCATGCTCCTTTCTTCGACCATTGTACACTTTTCTGCTGATCATCATTCTTGATATCCCACATCCTCACTGAGAAAAATTTCTGTTGAAAATTTCGATTGAAAATGAACGAACCAGAAAATTCTGATCATATCAATCCGAATTCTAGTTATTTCAATTAGAATTATAATAAATTTTAAAAAATTTATATTTGTCCATTTTCAACCAAAATTCCAATTGATGCAATCAGACTCTTTTTCCAGTGTGATGCTACATTGTGCCTTTTCATACTCTCCTTTTTTACTCTCCTTTTTACTAAACTTTAATAACGTCATGTCCCTTCGAGTAAGTTTACAATGTCATATTTTAAATATCTGTTGAGATTGTTTTATTAACGATAAATATAAATTTCATTCTGTTATAATCCACAATTCTTTCTTTATACGCGACAAACGTAGAAACGCGTTAAAATAAGTTTGTATTTAATGAAATACTTACGCGGCGCACAGTTCCGCGTTATTTGCTAACTGCACGTGTTACCCATTAATATCGCGCAAATTTCATGAGAAATTCCAACTGGTGTTGAAATTTATCTGGCATGTTAATTTCTGCGAGTATCGATGATGGAGAATAGTTGATCTTTTTTTGCTAGTTTATGTCGTTACTTCTTTGCATTCACTTTAATATTACAAATATCCTTTGAAGAATAATGCGAATAATTGCTTTTAAAATGATTTCTTTAGTAACGACAAACTTGAATCTACATGCCTTTCATCACATTAAAAAATCCTTTTAATTTCGCAAATGCTCAGTTTATCGTTGTAAAATAATAGTGCAGCATGAACAAATAATGTTCGATTACGTTGATTAGTATATACATGATTCAACACATTTATGATGCAAAAGCCACGCATCGAATTTTTCTATACTTTGCTGTCGATAATAAATCACTTATTTAAAAATTTATGAAAATATTTATGAAGCAGAAAATAGAAATTAAAAATTATATGAGCGATTTTTTTGTTGAATGTTTCACAGAGAAAAAATCCTCTAATTTAATTATACTTGCTTGTTGTAACTTAAAAAAAAATATATAAACATTTTCGTGATGTATAACAAAATAATATCTTACTTCTGTATTATAATTTTGACAATTTATTGTTTTACTGAGTTTGCTTTGTAATTCCGTAGATGGTAGGAAACTTTATTCATTTTATCTAATAGGATAACATATGTAACTTATTTTACATTACATAATACATGCTTTAAGTGTAGAAATTATTATTATTACGGAAACTACATGATGTACTTACTACCGAGCAATTTAATTGAGAACAGTACACAATTGAAACTAATTTCGCATTGTTCCATATCTATATGTCTTGAACTTCCTTCAGATCGATATCTTCTATAGACAATATTATTCTCAGATAAACTGCTCTAAATTTTAATGTTTAACGACAAAAATTTACAGAGCCTTTAATTAAAACGTTTGTAACGACAAATTCTGATTTGCAGTCGGAACATTTCGCACGTTAAAAGATATTTATCAAATTGCAGTAACGAACAGTGCGGTACGATGTGCTGTACATAACATAAACACAACACACATAGTTTAACTGATCATTATTTCGGAAAGCCGACGTAATCCAAACATTGTCGAGTATCATGCAGCACACATAAGAGTCGTACGTACCAGGACACTGTTTTGCGTATACATACTTATCTGTGATTATCGCTACACACGATCGATCATTCGACGTGTGAACTTTTGATATACAGGTGTTTACCGATAATTACGTGGATACTTAGAGGCGATGACCCGAATCTATATCTATGACGAAAATACACGGTGATTGATCGAGTATATGTGCAAAAAAGGTGCTTCGTATATTCACCTCTGTTCTAAATTGGTATCAGCGATCGAAACTGTTTTTCATGAACTCAATTCCGAATGATTCAATTTCGAAAAAACGTGTCTCACGTATCGCAGTTTTAAATACGGTTCATTATGTGAGTATCATCGAATTATCAGTTTTCCTTGTCCCGAGAAGATTGACCGTATTATTTACGGCGAGCTGTCACCATGTATTCACTTGCCGTTCATAATAGATACTGTTCCCTAATAAAATATGCATCTCGGTGCGGCGCAAGGTGCGTCACGCAAGCCATAGAGACGAATTGCGTGCGTGCGAAATTTCGCATGATATAATCGGAGTTCCACGAAATATTCGGACCCCTGAATTCACTACCGTCATAAATAACGAATTGCCATATCGATTGGCGAAATTATAATTGAATCCAGCGCGCGCTTGGTCCACGAAACAGTTCTGTCGCAAAAAAATAGCTTTTTAACATGGAAATATATTTATGATAAAATATCATAACAAACAAAGAGGACCGAAGAAGGAGAAACAGAGAGAGTGAGAGATAATATATGTATGTATTATGAGTCGCTCTCTTTGTCTTTTATATATTAAATTTATAATCTTTTATTAAGACGAAGGAGTTATATATAAGAAAATTTATTATTAATTTGCGTAATTTTCACGGCTGCTTTGTTAACAGACATATTTTTTGTGATTGATATTTCCTAGGTTAATGTTATATATAAACCTATATCAATAGCCAGAGAAAAAGTCATCGGTACAAGAAGTCGTGCACATAGCGCTGAACCTTCATAACGATATGGTCAATGGCTCCGAGGACACGTCCTTATCCATGTTCAGTGTCAATAAATTCAAGGCAATCCATATTTAGATCGCGATTAGCAATAATAATCACTAATATATATTATATTAAATACTTACATCTATGCGTAAAATTATCATCAAATTGTCAAATTTATGTAAGCATAGGATGACTTTGATATAAAAACGTATAAGTATATTTGTATTTTTCTATTCGAGAATTTTTTAACATATCAACATTGTATTAAAAAATACATTAAAACTGAATATATCTCAATAAGACCAATAAAAGTGCGTTTCTTCGTTTTATTTTGAGTACAGTCTGATATCTATTTCTGTTATCCGCTATGACTAATGCCGATCTGTGAGGAGCGATAAGAAAGAATATAAGGGAACGCCGTGGTGTCTTTTCATTTGTTCATAGAACGAATTCCGGTTCGCGAATAAAGAGACTGACTAAGAGGCAACGCGACATCAGGGGTACATATCGTCCTCGAAGATCGGCGAAAGAAGAGATTCTCCGAAATGCATGTCGTAGCTCTATAAATACAAACAGACATTTAAGGCCTGTAACCCTCGTCCGTCGAGCAGAGAATAGACGTACAACATGAGGTGGTGTGCACACGTGTGCACACTTTTACGCGCTTGTATGAACAGGGATCGATCGCGAAGATCCCGCGAATATGATACTTCGAGAAAAAACGATATGCGGGTATCATAGGAATGCTAACTGTCGCAATGCTAACTTTTATTTTAGCTAGAAAATCATTTATATTTAAATATAAGTATTCTTTTTATTTAAAAAATATTATCTTATTAATAAAATTTATAATTTTAAAAAATTTATAATTTTAAAAATTTGACTACACTGAAAATAAAATTTGCAGATTTTAAATAAATATTTACTCCAATAGTACTAACGAAATATTTATTTATAGTAAATAAATGTTTATTTAAAATAAAACAGTTGTGTTTAAATAAATATATGTTTACATTTAGTAAATATTTCGTTAGTACTATTGGAGTAAATATTTATTCAAAATCTGCAAATTTTTTTTCTGTGTATGCATATATTAAATGTGTATATCTTTTATTAAATGTATATATCTTTTAAATCATAATGTACTGTAATAATTATTATAGGTATATTTATCAAAATCTATCGATATGTTTCCAATAAATAGTTCCGTAAACATGGTCATTTATCAATTACTCGATCAATTATGAATAGAATAAGTGTGTAACATCAAGCTATATCAATAAAGTAAAAATATGAGCAAGGTATACGGACATGACGTAAGCATATTGCATTAACCATACTGATATCGCAAGTGTAGAGATATTTAATAGAATTTAATTAATAGAGAACAATGGGAAAGAATGTAGAATTTGCATAGAACATGTTGCTTCTTGCTATATTCATATTCATAAAACTTTTTATATGAGCACACCTAAATCATCGGACGAGCGGAAAAGTCCTTTCAGAAAGGTGAACCGTTTGTCCCTCGAAAATAAATTGCTATTATTATTTCCACATGCATAGCACGTGGACTTAGCGATTCACGCTCAATGGCGACTAGGACTAAATGGAATACGCGTCGCAAAGGATAATACCGGGCAGGAAATATCCCTTTCAAAACGCCACACCGTTCCCCCGCAATCTAATACCACGTATCCAGCGATATATTTTGCAATCCACGAACTCTGTGAGCGCGCAAAAACGGTCGCAATTTGCCTTTGAAAGGCTCGCTGTGGCATACAAAATTTCTTTTTTGTCGAAACCGGAGATTCTCAGGACCTTCGACCTTTGCGGAGAAATGAAATAACCTATAAGGATATCGTAAAGCAGTTACGACTGCAAAAGCCTTGTTTTATGGTATATTAGGTTATACTCTAAGTTATTAGTTTCGTTCAGTAAGCAATATAAATCCGTCAAGATAAAAGTTCGATCTTGCGTAAATTCCTATTTCCGCCTTTGCGCTTGTAAAGCTCCTTGAACAGTGCAATTGGAATCTTGCTGAAGAGCAAGAAAATAGTGGATGTAACGGTAGCGTAGGTAGTAAAAAAAACAAATTAGAAATATGCTCGCGTGACGAGGGCTCAACGAGCTTGAACCAGAGGATTCGTAAAAGCGTACGCGCGAGTTTTTGAGTGTATTTAAGGACACGGCGAAGCCGCGAGCACGCGGTAACGCCCGCAACATGCGGCAAATGGCGCGGCAAATGTCTCACAGGCTCGAAATCTACCGCTAAATTTACGCGAAGCAGGAGAGGAGGTCTATACGAAGAGAACGAAGTAAGAAGAGCTCCTGCACTTCTTGATGAAGAAAAGAGCAAATCATGCTGAAGCACGAAGCGCGGGGAATGTTTTTGCGTGGCTATTTTCCCGTGTAAGTCTAAAGTAAAGCGAATCTTAATGATCGTACGCGACTGCACAAGTAATCTCGAAGATCTGTATGTTGACTTCGAAACACAAAGAAATCGGCAAAATGCGAAGAAGAAAAAACAGAATTAGATATGAGAGACATGTGATGATTATAATGATTATTATAAATATAATAATTTAAAGTTTCTATAACTATAAATATAATAATTTAAAGCTCCTTCAGCACTGATTTTTAAATTGATGATATTAGAAGCGAGAAAACGCAATGAAAATTCTTGCACAATACACATTAAAATAGAAATATTTTTTAATAAAACAATATTTGCATTTGATAGAGTACACTCGTAAAATGTACCGAAAATTCTCTTTTTGTTTCAAAATAAAATTATAATTACATTTCTTGATTCGACAGCTGTCATATAGCTTTCATGTTTCTTTTTTTGGTTAGACATAATTCAATTTCAAATATGTGGTTATTTGTTAACTACTGGAACACAAAGGGAGTTTTCGGTACATTTTACAAAATCCAAATACAAATCTATTCTGTTGATTGTAAATGCTGTTTTATTAAAAAAATACATTTTAATATAGTTTGCTAGAATTTTCTCTATGTATTTTTCTCGTTTCACACGTCACAATCCAAGATGGCTGCAGTAAATACAGACTTTAATAATATTATAGGACTATAAAAAAAATTTTTGGAGAGCCAACTCAAAGTAGATGGTTCTTATAGATTTTGAATCGCTGAATTCTAATTTGTAAGCCGTTTTTCTCTATCACGTCCAGTTTTTTAGATAATCAAGAAAAATGGAAAAGTTTATAAAAATTAAAACATTTAAGGAAAGAGCAAAAGTAAATATAACATTAAAATGCGGTCGCAGAATTGATTTAAATATATTTTGGTAAGTTTGACAAAGTATAAAAAACAAAAAAATTTTTCTTTACTAATAATGTTAGGTATTATAACCTAACACGTTACAAAACAAATCGGTGTAAAATATATTGTGCAACAAATAATCAGCCGATCTGCGTGACCTACGGAAAATTTTTTCAGAAATAATTATTTTAATTGTTACTTTTGGAAAGTAAGTTAGCCACAAAGTTGGGCACAAAATATATCAGAATGAATTTACGCGGTGCATATATAAGTTATAATACCTAACAGTAAAGCAAAATTTTTGTTTCTTACACTTTATTAAACTTGCTAAAATATATTTAAATCAGTTCTGCGACCGCATTTTAATACTATATTTACTTTTGCTGAGTTTCTTTAAATGTTTCAATTTGCACATATTTTCGATCATTTTTCTTGATTACATCTAAAAACTGGACATGATGGAACAATACGAATTCGGATGTAGACTCAAAATCTATAAAAAAAAACACTCTGATTTGAGCTGTTCTTCAAAAATTTTTTTGTGCTCCTGTGTAACTAATTTTTAAAAAATACAGATTAAATAAGTCTAGTTTTATATATGTATATATGTATATATATATATATATATTGCGAGCTTCGAAATTAAACCGTGCACAGTTTTTGCGTTCGTTATATTTACAGAATAAACGTACACTTTACGTTTATAATGGAATACTTTAATACATAATTGGAATATACAATATTTAATCGCAGGTTAAATTCTATGTACGCTATATGAATATGGTTCGCTATTAACGGCAAAGTTACGGCACTCACGTACATATACGCACACAGCGTTATTATCGGATGGCTTTTCGCGAAATCATCGTTGCAAATGCAAACGAACGCGGCGAGGCAGACTATAGAATTTGCATGCGAAAGGATTGAAAAATTGTCAAATAAACGTTAAACGAAGTCGACGAGCGCGTCGTTAAAAATCATCACTGGCGCAATGCGGAAAACACGAGTACGGAGTTCGTGAGTCGGCTTCCCCCCCCTCTCTCTCTCTCTCTTTCTCTTTCTCTCTTTAAAAACGCAGTGTTAATACATTAATTTTATTTTCTGCACTTCAGAAGAGCAATATATTACAGAGCAATATATTTCGTTGTTTCAACTGCAGGGAACATGATGTTATACCAGTACTTTAGAAACGTGCATAAATAGAAATACATATCCCGAAGAAAAATTCCAATTAACAAAGTTGCACGTAATAAAAAATATACTGATATAAATTTTTATTAATCGACCCTTTGATCAATTTGAAATCGATGTCCCTGCTATTATTGAAATTCCACAATGTACTGCACTTATCTTTATCGAAAGGACATAGTATATGACATATTTCTTTTTATTGGTCCTTTTATGCTTCCTTTTTATCACTTCTAATTTAATATGTGGACCACGTTGGCGTCGCTAATTATGAACCCCAAGCACATATTCCTATATAGCGATTGTAACGACAATTTCGTGACGATAATAATAATAGTGAAGCGATATAATATAAAAGATTACATAGTATTCCCTCTTAATCTTTTGATGCATTTAAAAAATTGTTACTGTAGAAAATATACTTTTGATTTGAAGTTAACGATATATAAATTTAAGGATATTTCTTTACGTAAATTTTTTTTTCTTGAGATTATGTGTTTTTATAAGAATGTATGACTTCTTTTGACGTAAAATTTTCGAAAAGATTGTACCTATGGTGCGAATTTCCAAAATTAAAAATTAACACATCTAAAGAAAAATATGGACTAATTAGAGTACAGCACTGTTAAAATTGCGCAAATAATAATGTAAAAACTTTGAAACATTTAATTTTTACGTTTTGTGCGAGTGTAAAGGTTCGTCCCTACTGAAGTCGATCAGTGTCGACTGGCCTCTTCTATTTTTATAAAAAAAAAAAAAGAAACCAGTATCGACACGATTGACTTGAGTGAGCTAAGGAAATGGAATTGTCATATCGATCGTACATTACTGCCATATTAATTACGGTGAACCGCAAACGAACGAATGTTCGCCATAAAAGCCAATTAATATCATAGTGCCACTTACAAGCACCTTTCTCGAGCGATTGAAAGAAGCTTTATAGGTATCGGCATCGCCGACCATCATTCATACACGCCTGTGGGGAAAACGTAGGAATTAGCGGCTCGATATCGAACATCTAATTGGCAAACGATTAGGAATAAACGAGTTGTGCGCCATGACGATTTTCTTCTCATATAAGAGAGAAAGAAAAAGAGAATACGTGTGTCCGTTTTGCTATCCGCCTAGCAACCAACTGTCCGTCGAGCCTGTCCGATATCTCGAAAGGAATATAATCGGATGACGAGCACCGTTAGACAGACACAGTCGTATACACATCCAGGAAGTAAGCAATGCGACGGATATGCGCGATCTTAATCCGGAAACGCGACGTTGTGATACGACCGCTGAAATGGAAGATGATTACGATCGCGAATCACTGCACTATTAACAGGATTGCCACAAAACTGGAAATCGAGGAAATCACAGAAATGTTAGGGAAATTGAAAACGGTCAAGGAAATTAGGGAAAAGTAAGGGAATTTTGCAAAATTTTCTGGAAAATTAAAATTCTTGGTTTTAAAGAAGTTTGGAATACACACACAGTTTTGGAATACTACCAACTTAATAATTAAATGCAAATATTGCTATATTAAATTGCTCTGTCAAATATTCGATCGTTTCCACAAATTAGAAAAATAGTTTCAAAATATTATTGAAAACCAGGAAAAATCATGAAATTTTGTCTGTAAATCAGGAAAAAATTATGGAATTTTAGGACGAAGAATTTTTGGTAACCTTGATTAAATTCGTAATGTCGAATTATACCCAATTTTTAAAATAATTTAATTAAAAAAAATATATTAAATTTAACTCAAATGTAGTTTATTATTTATTAAATGCATACGTTAATATTTTAACGATGATATTTTAACTAATGAATTTGAAACTAACCACAGAAATGGATTGATTTTGACACACATGGAATTGAAAATAAAATGTTATTTAACTCAAAGCATTGGATTATCATTAATTGTTCCTTTGATATCTAACAATGTGCAATCGCAAAATGCATTCTCAACTAAGCTTAGCATGCCATTTGTATCGTCGACGAACTGTTGTATCCGATATATGATTAAATCTCGATATTTGCGCAGGGATATAATTCATTATTACAATACAATTATAACAATAAACACGTGTCTATCAGCTATAATCGCATTAATGCGTGCCGTTAGACTGATAACGCGTATCGAAGGATCGCGTGTGGAGTCGTATTTTGCGTATAGAAAGCTAAAGGGGGGTTTTTTCCATTATATGTCCCCGCATATATGTGACTCATGTCTTTTTCTGTTATTAAGAATGATTATAGCAGAAAGTGTATATGATTGCGAAACTCTAATTATAATCGCGTAAAATAAACATCTTACCTTTTGCGAGGCGATTCAGGATGAGGTCCTTATGTTGTGCGGTATGAGGCTCAGGAAGCACCACGAGAAGGTAGCAGCCACTCAAGGGTGACGGTGGCGGATGTTGTTGCGGTTGCTGTTGTTGTTGAGTGGCTGCCTGCATGTAAAATCATTAGATTTGTAAAGTATCGTAAAATCGCCTCCATTTTGACGCGAAATGCGACCATTTCAAATTTATGCATTTGTATATAAGTACTTTATTTGAGAAAAAAAATGAAGACGTCAAGTATGTAAATAAATGTTTTTTAATTGTAATTATTAGTTTATTTATGATCAAAAAAATATGTATGAATGCTTAATTTATGTATTATTTAGTTTAATACGGGTTTATTTGTTGTAGAAGTTTAGTGCATGAAAGTGTACGAAGGGAAATGTAAGTATACTTTAAAAGATGAACCACCATGCTTGAAATCGTGTACTATGTGCACTTCCGCCATATTGACAATTCCGTCAATTGACGCAACATTTTAAAAGTCATTTGCGGTACTTTATAAATCTAATGATTTTACCTGCATCGGTACGGAGGTGCCAGTGATCGGAGTGCTTGGGGATGGAGTCTGCTCGACATTAGTCGTTGTAGCGCTTTCTCCTCCTCCTCCTCCCCCTCCTCCACCCTCCCCGGTAGGGTCCGTGGTACTCATTGCTGTAATATCATACATCATGAAAGATTCTTGGGAAATAATCTTTTTTCTGTAGTAATTTTCTGCATGCTATTTGTTAATCAATATATCTCTTAGATAGGTACATCCATGATGTAAGAATAACAATTTCATTTCCGTGGATGCCAAGGTGGATGCGCAAGTCGATGACCAATCAGAAATTAGCCCAAAATGTTATAAGCCAATATAAAACTGTTATTAGAAATTTATCACCAATAAGAAATTTATCCCAAAATCATATTCGACCGCCATTATGAAACACCTTGTATTCTTATATATCTCTCTCATAAGTATATCATATATCATCAACGATCAATGATTAATCTTAGAAACCCTGTAATTATAACAAGGAATTTGGTACAGCCAATGATTGATCTTACAATTAGAGATCCTTTAATCAGAGTCTAATTATAACAAGAGATCTGGCATTTTTCGTTAAAATCGTGCGAATGAGAGAAGATATGTTATATCTCACTCTGCAGCAGCGCGAGAGAAAAAAGATATGTGCTATCTCACTCTAACTAACATGAATTGACGAAAAATGTTAAATCAATAAGTTATTATCTTATGTTCAAACTTTGATTTTAAAGGATCTCCAATTGATCTTAAAAGAATTTATTTTTAAATCAATTTGAACAGATATGGTAATTTTGATTGAACCGTTGAACACGCGATAAGGGAATATAAATAATATAAGAGAAATAGTTATAGATAATCTCTCTGGTTATCGACTGTCTGCTGATCGCTTGATCGGGTGAGAGAGAAGTTATTTCGCCATTAGACTGTAGCTACTTTCTCATTTTAATCTTATCGGCCTTTTAACGCGCCGTCACTTAATCTTCTTTTCACGACGGCCATTCAATCACTGACGCGATATACTCAGCTTTTAAATCTTAAATAGCCAAGATCATAATACTTATAGTAAACGAAAAGAAAATTACGTTATCACGGTGAGTCTCGCATAAAAGAAAAAATAAAATAAAAAATGACTCTAATATCTTCGTGAGGTTAAATTTTCATATCCCGTTAAGGCAAAGCTCCAGCTTAACGTTATCATGGTTACCCCTACTCTTTATTAGTGTAGGTACTACGCTACATGCATGTGCTAATTGCAATTAACGTATCCAACGCGGTCAGTCGAGACAAAGAAAGCCCCAGCCGGCCGATTCGTGTTCCACTATTGCTTTGATTATTCGTTAAATCTACTTTTGCCGCGCCATCGTACCGTCTGTCTAACAAATGCTCCGTACGCTCATACGGATGCTCCATCTGCACTGCGTACGAAAGATGAGAGATGAAATGGAGTCGGAGCCGAAATAGAAGTGGCAAGGGTCGAGGAGAAGCTTAATGTCAAGAGGGTTGGCGGTACACAAAGCGCTGCTCTGCCTCCTGCCTCGCTCCTATTCCTTATGTCGAAATGCGGTCGTAATTCCTTCTCCATACAAACGGCATAATCTCGATATTACCCTTTAATACTCGCTTTATGGTCGACTAACATATGCACTGGAGAAACTTTATGATGGACGATCAATCGTTGAAAACTCTCGAACTTCTCCAGTCGTAGCGACACAATACAGAATTCATTAACGATCCCATTCGTTTCATAAACCTGCGATTACAAATTTGAGAAGGAGACACCGATTCCACTTAAGTCAATTTCGAGAAATCCGTACGATGTTTATTGCTAATACAAACTTTTGAATAATTCCCGACAAGAATAGTTTTCGGAGCTTATTTCTCAATGAGATTCAAGTCTATTCTTCTAACATCTACAACAATTCTCATAGCAATATATGTCGTATCTGGATTCGGGAATATCTATATATGCGTACGAGAATTCAAATGGAAATGAAGTATTACTAGCCGGTCGCCAAATCGAAGATCTCAAGGCGAAGGCTGCACACGAGCGGCCCTGCGCACTTTTCTGCAGTTAAGCCGAACGTTGATGAGATTCCCGTCGAAACCCTACGAGAGGCCGAGCTTTTTCCGGGGAAAAAGGGAAATCAGTTTTCCGGGAAGGAGGAGTCTAGGAAGCCTCATGTATTCACTGTGGAATTTGCAGGTCCGCAGAATTTCCAATATTTTACGATCACGGGTGGAGGATCGTCGGGGAACGATCCAACGAGGAGATTGCTGCCTCCTCGACGAGTCGGCGCCGTGGTCGTACCGTACGCACGCACGTCGGCGAAGCCGGTATTGCGCAGGAATTACACGAGCCCTCCGTACAGCGTTATTACATCCTAACGGGCGTAATGCGCAGGACGGGCACAATGCCGGGTGCTCCGCATAGTCCTTAGATCATTGATCCAAATTCGACTGGAGTTCAACGAGGGGAACAGCCGAAAGTCTTACGTGGTCGAATCACGATCGATCCATTCGAAATGTACTGTGGTCATGAGGAAATGATGCCGGTACCTTCTGTTAAGACATTCTTTAGACAGTAGATAGCACTGTCGATAAAATTTTTCTGTTTGCTTTAACAAAAAGATCAATAAGATATCGAATTACAAGTTATTCCAATACCAGAAGTAATGAAGATGACCGGCGAACGAGAATTGATTGCATCCCGGTGAAACTTCCGGGACGAAACCACCCCACCACGTACCGTGCACTGCAGTGCAACCCCTTAGTAACAGATCGCCCCCTCTCGCGAGGCACCCAGCGATAGCGGTGACGGCGGCAGTGGCGGCGGGCGGTGTGTCGACCGATAAAATCCATACGTCATATGGCAGGCGAGAAAATCGTCAGCACAAATTTCGTCAGGGTTGCACACGCCTCAACCGTCCGTCTGTCCGTTCGTCCATCGTTGCCATCGTGACCCGGTTAAATGGTAGGTCGCCGACACGTAGCGGATTTCGATCGGTTCGAGTCTGTCGAGCTCTCGGCCAAGTCTCCAATAGTAGTAGCGTACTCACCTGGTTACTCGTTACACTCCCCCAGCAATATTCCTGGGTACCACGAGCCGGGGTAGCCTCAACGAACTGAATTCCAGGTTCCGAAAGTATCCTGGAGGGCTGTTACCACTGCGGTAATATGCGAACGATGACGTCGCCCGTGATTAACGGGATGTCCCTCGAAGGAAAGAAGTGTCGCGCGTTGGAGACTGTCCGTCTCCAAGTTGTTTGTCCCTTCGTCTGCTTTCTCGAAGCCCAATGGGAGATGGAGCGGGGCACACCTCTCTCGCTCCTTTAGCGCACCGCGAAAAGTACTGTACCAGACGCAGAGATCGGAACGATTGAGAACGAGATTAAGGCGAGGGGGGAGGAGGAGTAACGTAGAGAATAGTAGGCAAGGAAAAAGGGTAGGAAAGAAATAGGAAAGGTAGAAAAGAAGAGGTAGAACAGAAAAAAGAGAGCGATGAGGAATGATAGAACTCGAGTGAAGCACAGTGACGTACGTTTGACGTTATACGTGTCTCTATGTATCGAGGCGAGTACTGCGGTGCTACAACACCGGGCGTCCCGAAGACGACGGGGGTTGCGAGCGGACGGGCGAGAGACCGAACGAGAGAGAGGAGGGTCCGAGAGATGGAGAACTACGCGGAGACCGGCGTAGAGAGATCGACGGACGGCCTCCGACGGCGAACGACGTTTCGTTGTCCAAAGCGGAAGCCTCTCCGTCGAGTGCACGTCGGAAATCGGTATACGGACGCGAAATCCTCCTCTCCTCGACGGGCCCTGTCCCCTGCTGTCGACGGCGGCGAGAGCGAGGGCGACGGCGACGGCGACGGCGACGATTCTCACAGTGCTTGTTGTAACCTCTCGATTATCAAAGCTCGGCAGCAACACTCGCGTTGCGGGCTGCCGGCTCTCTGACGGGAGAACTCGCGGCGCTGCGGCCCCCTGCGTCGGCGGCGGTGACGGCGACGTTGGCGGTGGAAAACCCTCTCACCTCCCCCCCCTGTCGCGACGCACCTACCAGCATCCCCACTAGTCGTGCGGCGCGATTGGTCGTCCGCGCAGCCGGGCCTACTATCGCCGCCGTCGTCGCGCCGGTCTATACACCGTCAGGGACGATCACCACGTATAGAACGTATAGAACGCTTCTGGGTATATTGTACGTGACCGAAGTCTGTCTGGGTGTCGCGTGAACCGAGTGGCAAGGGCTGTTGCGGGGAGGCCTGGGAGGAAAGGCGACTATCAGACTCGCCGGTAGGAACCGGCGAAAGGACGACTTATAGACGTAACGGAAGTGACGTAACGACCGTCAGATCAAAGAATTCCCGAAGCGATCATAAGGTCTGGGCTTCTCTCCTTCGTGGTCGTCGCCAAGGCAGGGCAGAGATAATGAGGATCAGGACTTACGTGCGCTTTGTACACACGCGCACGGAATCGGCAGACTCGCGCGTTGGGGATGACGGTGAAGATCAATCGACGAACGGGCGTGCCCGGGATTGTAATATTCGCGGATATTGTAACGCCTTGGAAGTTGGCTTAACGTAATGGAAGTAGAGTTAGGAACATCTGATAGATAGGAGCAATTAGCGGTCTTCATTTTGGTTCCATTCTCATGATTAGAACGAAGATTATCCCCCACTGATTCCGTGGGGGGGATCGAACAAACTGAATTACCTACTGTGCTAACTAATAGCAGATATTTATATTCTTAAATGCGATTCTATTAGTCGATAACTTGCAAATTGGCTAAAATGATCTCGTTGAATGGCCAAACTGAGTGACCTTGTTGGATTGCGAAAGACGACATCCAACAGAACGGATGCAATTAATGACAAGTAGAGACCGGGTGATGCATTACTCCAATAGATTACCGAACAAAAATAGGTTTTTGCCTTTAGCCATTTTGTTTTCGTAAAACTCGTCAATAGTAATTCATCAATCAACGTGGCATCCTTTGCCACAAGCTGTACAACAAGAGGAACATGAAGTACAACTAAATGCAACACATAATAGCGGAAAATATAAATGTCTATTTTAAAGGCTACAATATAAGTTGAACGATTTGTTCTTAAAATCTCATATTTTTTACTTTTGTTACTTTATGCAGTTATCGAGGAATATACTATTTTATTATAGATAAGTAATTATATATGTACAGTATAAATAAATCATATATAATAAATCGATATTTTTAATCATCATTTTTAAGTGAAAATTTTGGCTAATGAATATTTTTCTAATATTTATCGCAACATCAATGATTCAAGACATCAACAATTTTATGAGACATTTACGACTCTATGACTGACTTATTTTTGCTCATTCGCTGGTTAAAAGTCACGAATTTATCGGTTCTGAAAAAAATATCTCCGCATGGATGACAGGTCCACACAGTTATTTGGGCTTAGCGAACACCCGCAGATTCGAGTTCATTACACTTCCATACATTAACACATCATATATGGATATATGGACCATAGATGGATCATAGATGAATAAGTAGATAAAGCGTTTATTGTGTCGTTCTAAGGCGAGCCCTCCATAATAAGAACATATAAATAATAGCAATCATAACACAAAGAACAAAGACAATAATTTACAGAAAGAAGCAATGTACAAACGAAAAAAATAATATAAAAGCAAAGAAAGAAAATACGCAAAAAATAAAATATGTAGAAATTCTAAAAAAAATAGAGAGCAACTAAATAAAATATAACGATAAAAAATTAAACAAAAAAATACTAACTCATATATGTTTATATACTTTTACATGTTTTTTTAAACAATCCTATAAACATTTTAGATAAAATATAGAAGACAACTATAAAGTGTCATATCGTATTTTATTGAAACAAGATAAATTAGAATTTATTTGCATTTATATATTTTAAAAAAAATCCCTTTTCTCTCTCTCTCTCTCTCTCTCTCTCTTTTCCTCACAATCAGATAGAAACGTAGTAGAAAGTCGATATTCTTTGTGTTGTGTGCCGGGTGACAAGATGGTGACTATCGGCATGTAGGAAAAGTATAAGATTGGCGGAAGAGGTGAGTTTGGGGTTGCTATTCTTGTATCTGAAGAATTTCCTTCCGACTTGATTCCGTACGACAGCTAGAATAATGTATTTGGAAGGTAGGTATTGCTGTAGGAACGAAACTTCGAAAAGCGGATTCGCTAGTTCCGCTTTTTCACGAGCGAGTCTCGCGCCGCCCTAAAGTCGAACGTCGATAGGAGCTCGTGCAAAAAAGAAAAGTGTCACTTCTCAAACTTTCATTCGTTTCTCTCGTTACAATATTAAATTTAAAAATTATTGCCTTCACGTTCACACCTCATTCGCACCTTTTCTGATCTCCTTTTATCCGACGAGTGCCGCGTGTCCCGAATTCTAGATTTTACTTCGTTTCTCGATAAATACTATTCAGGTAATACGCCTAAGTGTGTCAATATAAGTCGAAACAGGTCGACGTAGATAAACGATGAGTGAAAACCGACTCGTAACATACGATAATTAATTACGTTCACGTTAGTTGACTAATGAAAGATTTCGCGGTACACCGAGTTCGCTAAATGGCAATATTCAAGGTGCAACATCGACAGTTCCATGATTCCACGTGACGATATCGATTTTGGAAGAACGCGGGAGCAAGTTCTCGTCCGATACAAGTTTAATACCCCGGCCCTAATGGCGCACGGTTGTTTATGCGAACAGCTCGACGATCATGGGTGCGTAGAAACGATGGTAGTTAAATATCAAGGGACGGTTCGATAACGGTACAAGAACGTGAGATATAAGTCTGTTATAAGAAGCGATTTATCGCAGTCATGCTCATTTGTCGCATTGCAGTGAGGAACGTACATTGTACAATTCTTCAAGACTTGTCGGGCTCTCGCACTAAAGGCGTCCTGACGGAATCTCTTAATGAACAGGCACGCACGTCAACTTCAACGCTTTGAAAAGCACCCAACTATGTGATAAAACAAAAACATCACCTCATTACTATTCGTAAAAATATAATACCGCAATGTTGCCCGTAATAACACGTTAACAACTAAATAATTTTACATGCCGAGAGTGTTTTTTTCTTCCTCTCTGTTTAATTCATCAAAGATCTCGTCAGTTAATTTAAGTTTCTCAAATAGTTGCTAACATTATTAACTGTTTCCTCTCGACGTTTTCATAATATATTTTCAATTTTATGCAATTTTCGTAAAAGGATTTCTTTTGTTTGATCTCTATACTCGCAAGAGCAAGATAACCTATAATTTATTAGCTAAAAATTTTTTTCGACGTGACGTGCGAGCAAAACTGAATGTCTAAGTGTCTCGCAGGATCTTTCGAGCAGGTTTGCAGGGACGTAAACGTGACTGCGATACCAATGCATCTATTCATTCAGGAACGTTCATAATACTTTCCGACGCAACCGAAACATCGTCTTTCGCACGGTTCACCAAAGGTATATTCTAACGTAACATCCGAACAAGATGAAGCTACCGTGTATAATATCTCTTCAATGCGACATTATGTTCTTCTTCAACGTGATTCTCGTATACGAAATGTAACCGCAGTGACGTTTGATTTAAAGTTTACGGTATCGTGACTGCGCGAGATTACATAATCACGAAAATTAATTAAAAATTAGAAATTCAGAATGAAAATAAAGTAACATATACTAGAGCGGCAATTAAAAATATATATAAAGACCGATATTCATATTCTGTTTTTATTTTTGAAACCATCTTAAGTAATGTCTTAAAATGCTAATTCGACTCTCTGATTGATTCATGACATTTTAAGATTGTACTTAAGATAATCTTAAATATAAGAATCGACTATGAACACTTTAAACGAGGAATAAGATTTGTGTCTACTTATGTTACCATCTAAAAAAGTCAATTATTTTTAGTCTGTTTATCCTATAATTTCATATATATATATTATATATATATATATCGTATATATATATCGACCGATATTTTCACTAAAAAAAGGACGTTATTAAAGAACAATGGTCGCATGGAAAATTTATGTACTAAAAGAAACAGAGACAATCCATATCTTCCGATACACCCGCGCTTATTGGAAAACTCGATTGCGCTGCCTCTTATAACACAAAGACAAAGTTGAATTTACGCTTTTCGAGAATGGTTGATCTTAAAGTCGTCCATTAAACTTTTTTTAGTATTTAAGTTTCAAGTAATACGCGCGATGCCCGTAACTGCTTGAGCACGTGTCTCGCTTTTAAAGGGGATTGATACATTTTTTATTAAGCCGTACGATCGGTAGCGAGCTTTTACTCTGTGCTATAGATACAGAACTACGGCAGATATGCTTTTAATCTTTTTCTCAGAAATATGATTTGGTAAGTCGTGCATTATATGCGCGAGATCGAGAACGTGAATTAGATTGAGAACGCGAACGAGCTCTCAAATTAGCTTTCAAATTTGAAAATGCACTAAGCGTAATTATACTTTAATAAGACCCCTTTCAAGGGATGATGTATTTACGTGATCTATGCATGCATTGCGGAAGTTTCCTAGCTCTTCGAAGTTTGTCGAGGTAAAATTGAAAACAGAGTCGAGATTCTTGAAAGGAGAATCTGCAACACGGTACCCATCATTATAATTTTATAATATAATTTACCTTAAAATTACATTCTCTCGTTTAAAAAAATCACAAATTAAATATGAGTATCAATTAAATATCTAATGATCTCTTTTTGATTATCTATTAAGGCGTAAACGATATTTGGACCGCAATAAACGAGCAACGATGGTCACGTATGCGCAATCTGTGCGTTACTAATTGTGTTTGTGCTACCCAGTTAACTGTACTTTCGGGCGGTATCAGCACGGTATTCGCAATAGCGGTTTGCGAGAGATTGCAATTCCAGGGACGAGAGAAGATCTCTGAAGAACGAATGTAGTTTACATCTACTTTCTCTTTCTTTCTCTCGTCCTCCGATTCTGCAGGCGCTCCTTTCAAATCCGAATGCGATACATTTACCTACATATATCGTGCTGACACTGATGTGATATGACTCACAATTAAGAGATTCTCCGCGACGTGTGATCGCGGTCGCCACCGATTTATCGATCCGTCGAATAGTTTCGATTGCCACAGTGTATCTTACATTCTCAATGCTGTAACGCGAGATTGCGTGCGAAAGTACGAATATAAATCAATCAATGTTCATCCATAGACTTTGCAAAAATTCGTTGCTCTGAAATTTCTACCATTAGAAATTATTTTCATTTTAAAGTAGTTTCTCTAATAAACCTTACTTTTTCAATCAGTTTTTCTTATAGTATTTTTTAATATCACAACAGAAACAGGGACAAATAATAAATTTATAATATTTAATAGCGGTGATTCACATTCATAAGTATATCGGATCAAACATATGGCATACAGATTTGTCTTGTTATATAATTTACGACATAACTCGTAAATATTTTACAAAAAGAATTTTAAAATAATTATTGGGATACTATAATATAAATTAAATATAATATTTATATACCTAATCTCATAAATTTCACTTTTTGTTTTGGATTATATAGATTTAAAATGTATTTTATAAATATTTTTATGCTACACTCACTAAGAAAGAAATGCAGAAATTCGCGTCTTGAATTTTCTCGAGTATATTTCAAGCAATCTCACTTTGTAAATGAGATTCTCGGCTTAAGCATGGCTCCTGCGATACCGTACTGCTTGAAAATTCCCGTAATGGTCGCTTACAAAATGAAGTAGTAGTCAGGGCGTGGGACGCGCTTTTTACAGCCCTGGTTATACTGCGCGGTGCTAGTATTGACCGGCGCCCCTTACTAACCGTGTTGAGAACATCAGAAACCGAAGTATAGCAACCCCCATTGCGCCTTTTTGCTCTTCCCAGAAGCTCGATCTTTTTCGCACTGCTTCTCCCTTTTACGTACAATATACTTGTTTTTTTTATACGCACCTGCGTTCTCTCCAACTAAGGTAGTTAGTCTCCGGTAGTTTAGCAGAATATCTTACGGTTATTAGAATCGATACTGAATGCCAGAAAGAGTCGAACCCCTTTCTCTTCCCTCTTCTCCCTCTCCCCCTCCTATTACTATATTATGCTAAAAATTGAGAAAAATATCAAGACATTAGTAAGCTTTGAATCATAATTCCTCGAGAGGAAGAATTCTAAGTTTTTCTCTTCGGAAATAATGAACTTGTAAGTGGTCGTCGCTTTAATTAAAATTCGAGATCGATTTCCCTATATATCCAGTGACGAAAATTAAAAATTTGCGAGAACAAAGATAGCACCGCGGCAAAAAAAATCTCATTGGAGAGAAAGGTATTTCGGTTTTCGGCCAGGAATAGAGAGACTACGGTCTATATTATTAATTGTAGCCACTGGCGTTGGTCGCACCTGCATGTCACATGTACGGAATATTATCGCAGCGAGGCCACTGCATCCGTGACGCATCCGCGAAATTGATTGCAGTCGGTCGCGCGGAAAGCGGACTGATCTCTCCAACAAAGTAACGACGGTGCTGCGCCGTTAACGACATCGATTTTGCGAGGTAATCAGAGCAGATGATTTTAATTAATACGCGATAACGAAATCCCTCCCGCGGGATATCTGCATAATAAGCCTTCTGTCTTACGCGGGGCGAGCACGGGAAGCGGGAAATGAGTCGGCGCGCTCGTTGCACACCAAAATTTATCGCGATTGCGTGATTACAAGGCGGTCCAGGCGTTAATTGCGTACACCGAATATCCCGTAATTTCCAGTTCACCGAAGAATGAGTTGTGTTACGTCAGGCGTTACGTGAAAAAAAGGATTAAGCCGATTCTTTGGAAGGAGGGAAAACAAAATTTATTTGGACTCTCGCGTGCTCGATGCCGCGATTTAATAATTTATGTTCTCATATTATTTTTCCCTCATCGATTTCTTACATTCAGAGAATCGCTGTCCTAAAATTTCCTAATTCAGATTAGTAAAGAGTGTCATGCGCCTCATGTATAAGATCGAACACTGTTTAGACAATTTTTAATTGGTATACTTAGAATGGAATGAGAGATATGTAAATGCATAGAAGATAGAATGAAATATGCATATGCACAGAAAAAATGGTTTTGTTAAAATATTTAAAAGTTGCTTAGCTAAATAAAAATTTGACTAAATAATAATTTTCATGAACTATCAAAATAATAATTTCGTTGAACTATCAAAATAATTATGTATAGGACGCTCAAATTGTTAGTATATCAAAATTTTTGCAGCATTGTTCATCATGCTTGAGTTTTCTACATAATTTTGACGATTAATGAAATTATTTTCAAATTTATCTATTGAAAAAAATACATGTAATTTTACATGGAAATTACATGTTTATGACTAGAAAATTATCTAAATTACTTAAATATGATTGGAAATTTACTGATAACTGTAAATTTCCAATCATATTTAGATAATTTTCCAGTCATGAGCATGTAATTTCCATGTAAAATATATATTATATTACATGCATTTTTTATAGCTTTAATTTTTAAATACTTTATTATTTATTATTAAACAGATTTATATCTAACTAAATTTTTAATATTTTAGCAAAATCTGACGTTCTTTTCATATAGATATCTAATCTTATTCTATCATAAGCAGATCTCGAAAAATATAACGAAATGGTGTTCAATATGTTATATTTAAAGACCTCTAGATCTGAGTAGATTTATATGGCGCACTTGATTGCTGTAAAAACAACGATTAGATCGCATCGTGCTTATCATGCACGACTTTTGGACGAATTAATTCGCGGATTAGTGTAACCGCCCGACCGAGTCCACTCAATAATTATCGCTTACACCTGGCGGTAACCATTACCAATTTCCAGCATGTATCTCTGGAATAGATTCATTTTCAGCGCACATGCAATCTCTCACACAAATCTCGTTGCTCTTATTATTAAACAGATTATTCGCAACGCTTCGAATATGAAATTTTTGCCGCTAATCCATAAGAGCCCGTTATTTGAAGAGGCTGTTATTTGAAGTTCGACGTCAGATTTGATGTGAATTTGAGTAATTGACATAAAATTTTAGCAATTAACTTTTATCGACACTATTATATCATCTTTGTACACCAAGAGAAAGATACTTAAAAATTTATTTATGAGAAATATATTTATTTCACTGAAATAAATCTTTACTTAAATACGACGAAATAAAATTTTATTCCTAGTAAATAAATCTATTTTATTTTTTAAGCCTATTCTTTTTTATTTTTTTACAATTAATGAGATATATTTTACAGAAATGTATATATTCGTCATCACGATCAAATTTTTTTATAACTAATAAATATCGACGAAAACGTCATAATATTTGCTTCGCAATATTTTGACATTTTTTCCTCAGTGTAATAAATAACATAATAAAAAACCGAGTAAAAAAACTGACCAAAATCGTTGTTGTATAAATATAAGTTATATTTATTTACACAGGTTACTAATTTCTTTATTTCGATCATAATTTTCTACAACTTCTATCACGAATATTAAATAATTTTCAACATAACACGGATAAGTGTCAGGAAGGCTAATCTCTAGGAAAGTTATCGCTCGCTTTGCTAATCTCGGTGCTAATTGCGACACGATCGCAGCACTGCGATGACCGCCGTCAGGGGCAGTAGGACAACTCGGTCGTCAGACAAAAGCCGCATTAAGCACGGTAGGCTCTGCTGCATTCGTGTGATACGGGTCTGCGTAGGTATTATCAAGAAACGGAAAATGGGGCACTTTCAGTAATAATTAATCACCACTGATACGCTTACGGCACCGCGATTCGAGAATGCACCTGTGCACGCAATTTAACATTATTTGAACGTCGCTAAGGAATTCCGCGACGGAGAATCAATACAACTCCGATGCAATCAGACGCACGAATCGCGTTTCGGCACTTCTTTCCGTGTATAGATTTACTCGAGGCATTTGAGAGACCGGAAGAGAAAGAGAGACGCAATTAAAATCCCAATTAAAGGAGTTCGTGACGAACGGCCGTGCCTGGCGAAGTATAACGAGACACGAGAACAGCTTCATCGTTCGGCAGTTCGCCATTCGGTAATACGTGTATGTTTATTGAGAGCGCAACGACGGAAAGGTATTATATTTGCATGGCGGAGGTCATTATCGCGCAGCTTGAATCGCTCCTCCGCTTCGCGTCTCGCGTCGCAGACACCTTGGAGTCACCGGGCGACGCGATGCTTCCATTAGTCGCGACTCACCCTTCCCTTCCTTCCTTTTCTCCTTTGCTTTCTCCTCGCGCTTCCCCGGCTCTGTATTTAATTCGCTTTGTGATAAGACGCGTTCGCAGATGCGCTGTGCACAAATCTATTATTTCTCGAACAATTCGCGATTGGTTTGACTTGCAACCGAATGCAAAAATGAACGAATGCCGTGACATCGGGTACAAGATGTTTCCGTCACACGTACGGTTTAGCAATATCAAGAAAAATATATTATCGTTTGAGAAACTGTATATCTATATCAGGACTTGGTATGCGATACACTTTTCGGCCGAAAAGTGCATCACATGCCAAGCTCTGATCTATATTAATAACAAGATATTTTAAAATAGGCAGGTCACAAATTCCTAAAATTCTATATCTTTTCCCTGATTTATGAACAAAATTTCATAATTTTCCCTGACTTTCAATAATATTTTGAAATATTTGTATTTTTGTCCTGAAAAACCATTAAATATTTCGTTGAGAGATTTAACATAGCAATGTAAATTATTTTAATGTTGCTGACTGTTTGTATTTGTAATTGTTAAATTAGTAGTATTCTAAAGTGCATAGGTGTGATGTACGTATATTAAACTTTTTTAAAGCCAAGGATTTTCTAGAAAACTTTGCAAAATTTCTTGATTTTACTTGATTTTCCTGACCATTTTTGATTTCTCTGACAATTCCCTGATTTCCCTGATTTCCAGTTTTGTACCAATTTCTCTGATAGGTATAATATATACCAATCTGAGTTTTAGAGTGAATCTCGAAAGATCAAATTACCGAAATATAAAAGTTAGAGTCTTTTAAAAAAGATATCGCGATTTAAATATACAATTATTAACTATTAATTAGCGAATCGCATTTAAACGGTTCTCACTTTCGTATTATTTTTCATCCATCGAGTTTCTCCAACTGTATAATAATTGACTTACAAACTTCCAGTTGTTAATCTAATATTCTCAGCTTAAAAATAGAAATTTCTATTTTGCTAATTGAAATGCAATATACGACAGCATATAAAATTATCGATTTGCGCCGTGCGCAGTCGATTTAGTGTTGAATATGGGCTATTTGTCTGAATTTCAATCTCACATGTTACACACGTATTTGGCGCTAATAGATTTGCGAATGAAAACTCGTGCAGGATCAAACGAGTGCGTTTGCGATGTTAAAGGCGAAACGTGAATCGACTATCGATATGTGAGTGATTTGTAGTAAATAAGGTAGAGAATTGGAAATTCATATTTCCTACGCAGGATATAAAATATTCAGACAACGTTGACAAGACCGGCAATAAAAAAAATCGTCCTACGTTAAATTACAACGCCGCGATCTGATAAAAATGCGCGTCGAGGCATGAAAATAAAAAATATACAGGGCTTACAGAGAAATAAAAAATTGCTGAACAATTTATAACGAACGTCATAAATTTCTCACAGATATTTTAACGTGCACGTTCGCGTTATATGAATAATATCACGAGCGTAGCAGATTTCCGCGAACTCGAAAAATATTTTCAATCAATCATCGTGAGATCTCGAAAAATTAATCGTGAAAGGATTGAACCGGCCAATGAGTCGGGGAAAATATTGTAACGCAAAATAACTGCCAGGAACAAAACGGGACGAGAATTTACCGAAGAGGGCAGAAGCTGCGCGTTTACGAGGCGCCATGACGACGGCGCCTCATCGATCTGACCAGCCGAATACCGCAGCCACTTACGATATACACCGATTGTGTGCCACCATCACAGAGGATCTACATATCTGCAGAGAGAGAAAACGAGAGAGAAAGAGGAAGAGCTGTCAATCATCACTGTAAAAAAATATCACAAACTCGTACGTTTTGATATCTACGCGTGGTTAAATCTTTTAAGCCCTGAAAGATCGGTCTGTCAACTGTTAAATGGCAAAGGCAAACGGATTTCGCCACATATCGACTAATATATAGGTATAATATACTATATACGTATCGCTTTTATACCGATTTACTGAAATGCTCAAGCGAACCCTTCAAATGCTTTTTACTTTCGAAATTGAGATAGAAGATGCAATTGCTCACATCGCGTGACGAAAGTAATTAGAACATACCTTTAAACTCAACACTATTATTAAATTTATTAAATTTATTATCTCATTATATTTGTTAAATATTATTTATTAAACTCGGAGCACTTTAATAACATCCTATATACATATATCCTTGGCCGCACCCGTCTGTTAAACTAAAAGGATGTCGTTTTTAAACATGAAAACTGACACGCGGTATCGGTTAAACAAACTGATATATCGATCGTACTTGTCCGACAAGCCGAAATACATCGAGAGTTCCATGCAGCCACAATCGCGTGTTTCGTTAGGACGTTCGATAAAAAATGGCAAAATAGCCGACATTTGCGTGATTCGCATAATATTACAGAAAAAAATCCAGACGCGATAAGCATATTATAATGAGACCCAGGAATTGCAATATAAAAATATCACGATGAGATATTTTCGAGAAAAATGTTCTGATACTGATAAGCAAAAATAAGCTGCTATGAATAATAATTAATGATTTTTACATAAGTTGCCTGAAAAAATGAGACATAGATTTGTTTTCTATTTGTTCATTCTACAATATAATATCATCTTATATATCTTCGTAGACGGATGATTATTATAAATAAATCAAATAAGTAAAAAAGGACCATATACGGCTCTGTATTAATTTTTTTTACGATTAAGGTAATATCTTAGTGTCTAATTTATATGTAAATTTTAATACGCGTCATAACATTATAACGTTATACGTTTAATACGTTAATTTTAATACATTTAATACGTTATTTTATACCTTATAATTTATAACATAATAATTATTATAAATACATCTTCCAGCTATATGAACTGCATACTGGATTTCTATCAGACTTGAAACGCAAAACTGAAGCTGAAATAATATCATATATTAAATTGATTGTCAATTTAATAATGGTGTAAATATTAAGCATCTTAAGACACGGCAAAGAACTTATTGATGATTATAAATATATGTAATAATTATTGTAAATACCAATTGTAATTATCAACAAAATTATTTTATAACAATGAAGTAACATTTTGTGTGTATTTATACGCGAACGTCGCGAAAATGCTGCTTCCACGTTCGGAGAATGAGAACCGCAGCTCAGCTCAGACGGTTGAAGGATACATGCACGACGATCCACCAACGCCCGTTTACGTTCTCCTGGTAGATTGCTTTACTTGATGGAAACTTGGGCACTCTCTCTCCATGATCGATTCTCCGCCGAAGAAACCAGCGCCGCTTCCTCTTTGTCTCGCGCAGGGATAACCTTATCGAGATTTAATTGCGAGATCCACCTGACCGGTTTGGCGTGTGCCAAAAATAACACAGACCACTTCGTATGGATCACTTATTTCACTGAAATCTTATTCCTCGCGTTCTTCAAAGCGCAGTAGTTGGCACACAATTTGAAAATTTCGATCAACTTTTTTTCTCTTTTTTTTCTTCGATCGCATCACGGTGATAACGTTGTTATACGTCCATTCTTGTCACGACGATCTTGACACAAGATTTGTAAAAATATTTATCTAATCACTAGATCGTACGATAATTTCAATAATCACAAAGTCTACCCTTTGAAGCCTGGATTTCATCACGAAGGATTTATGCAAATGACGATTTGACTGCACTGATTATTTTCACGTGTAATTCATAATCGCAGCGTTTAATAAGAGTCATTGAGCCCTAACTCATTTCATTCTTGTCACGCGATGTGCATTTGCGTTCTGTCTCGATCCCCCCCCTCCCAGTTATAAATATATATTTGCAAAGTGAACGATAAGAATGCGCTATTGCGACTTGTGCAAAGTATACGTGCGTTAGATAGCGTGATTCGCCCAGTCGATGTGCCCAGATCAGTCACTAGCGCGGAATGTTAACGTAACCGGGGAACCACTGCTAGTAATAAGTGGAATCAGGCGTACGCCAACTCGTTCTTCTGACCGCCGGGTTCTGAGCAAGCTGATATTGCTCAACAGGTTATTCCCTACGTGGCTTTCTAAACGCGTCGTGTCGTTGACGTCACTTATCTAGTTACTACGAGCGATGGTTCTCAAGTCGTAACACTCCTCGTGACAGCATTTGCGTCAACAGGACACAATTCGACTACAGAGTCTATTATTTTCTCGATCGTACTTGCTCTCGAATCATGTCTGTATTGTTCGCTGCTGTATTACTCTCGTGTCGCTTTCTTTCGTTATCTCGTAATGGTACCTGAAAATTTTCCTTAATCCGCAAAGACGAGGCGTATGAGAAATACTGTGCTGGTGAAGTGTCCACTTCATGCTCGCCTAGTAATATCTCGACGTTGTCGAACATTGCGCACATCCCTCAGATCCGCGCGCGCATATCACTACGTTGAAAGTACTCGCCTTAAGCGCGTCTAACCACATTTTTTTTTACTCCTTTCTACTGCACTGCGACTATCGGAGATTTTAACGCGATCGTTACGAGTGTAACGAGATCGAAACGCAGCTGAAATTTTTGTAACGAGAAATCAATTGTGTTATTAATATCTGTCAGCATGTTCTTTTACATAAAGCTTTGCAATAAAAACTAAATTAAATTAAATTAAATATATAGCTGTTAAAAAAATAAAGTTAATTTTGCCGCGGTATGGGAGTAGAGTAATCCATATAGGGTTTTACAATCTCCAGTTCTGGGCCAGTACTAACTGCCATAGTTCATGTACTGACGCAGTACTGATAAATTACTGATCCAGTATTGGTTAAGTACTGAATGATAACTTGAGCCCAGTACTGGCAGATGGTACTGGCCCAGTCATTTGCCAGTGATGACCTAATACTGGCTGACAGAACTTTGGCCGTCATTTGTCAGCCAGTCATTTGCCAGTGATGGTCCAATACTGATTGACAGAACTTTTGCCGTCAGTTGACAGTCGTAGCGTTGGCTAAAGCCGGCTACACACGATGCTTGTTTTTATGCTGGATTCTTAGCTGGATTAGAATCTTGCCATCGTATTAGCTGCGGTACTGACAATGTCAACATCGTAGCCAATACGATGGCAAGAATCTAATCCCATTAGCAATCCAGCAAGAAAACAAGCATCGTGTGCTGCCGGCTTAAGCGTTGATTTAACTTGGTTTATAACTAAAGTTGATTTGTAACTACTGCCGATCGTATATGAGAAAATTTTTGAAAACGACTAAGTAATTATATATATATATACATATATATATATATATATAGTGTGTGTGTGTGTGTGTGTGTGAATGAATAAAATTTTTTATTAAAATCTACACTGTTCCAGTGAGAAATGACAATGAAATCGACGTCGATTCGATGTCAATTTGATGATTTCGACGTCGAATCGACATCGATTCGATGTCGATTCCATTGTCATTTCTCTGGGTATTAGATATCAATAGAGTAATGATAATCCAATTCCTTAAGTTAAATAACATTTTGTTATTTTTAGATCGTACAGATGAGCGACTTTGGCTACGTTTACACCGTGCATTTAGGCTGCGGCCTATACAATAGATGTCCTTGTTTATCCTGTAGGTTAAACAAAGACACTATTGTATAGGTCGCGGACTAAGCACACGGTGTAAACGTACACTTTGTATAGTGTCACAATTGAAAACGTCGACCCCTTCCTACGGAGCTATTTTCTAGCGGTACAGAAAAGTGTTCGCGAATATGTTCATATAAGCCAATTCGTAATGCGGCAAAACGTTGCGAATGTGTTCAAATGGGCGAATTCGCAGCGCTTCTTTGTCAAGCTACGAATTTACTCGAGGGGGTAACCACTTAATGTAATCGTGGGACAGAGTTCTCGAAATCATTACAAAATTCATATGAAATCTCTATGTATAATCCGATAATCACATATGCAACCACGAAAAATCATTGTACGAGGGGCACTATTTATATTTTGAGCCTAATAATAAAAAAACAGTAATTTGTCATTGAAAATGACTTTATTGTTTTTCAAAATATTCTCCTTTATGATCTATACACTTTTGCATGCGTTCGAACCACTTGTTTGCACCAATCGACACGAGCATCTTTTTGAGATTTTGTCAGATTATGTGGGATCCAACGAGAACAAACCTTTTTCACGGCTAAATGCCATGCAATATTTTATATATGCTGGTGGAACTAATGCCTAAGGTTGTCTCAATCTCACAGTATGTCACATGACGATCTTGCATTATTAGTTTTTGCACAGCAGCAATGTTTTCTGACACAACACTGATTTTAGACGACCTTCACGACTTTCGTCGGTGAGCGAACGGCGACCACGATTAAATTCGTTATACCAGCGTTTCACAGTGGCAAAGGATGGGGCTTTATCGCCAAAAGTGGAAGTAAGTTGATCGATGCACTCCTGTCTTGATAATCCACGTCGAAAGTCGTAATAAATCATTGCACGAAAATTTTCACGAGTTAATTCCATTTTTTCGCTGAGACATAATTTTCAAGTGACTGTAAACAATACAAATCGCGCTCAAATAATAAAACGTTCTGAAGAAGGTTATGGTCAAAAATGTCAAACTTTCTAGTGGAAACGTCAGATGGCACCTGACAACACTCAGTGTTGCCAAGGCTCAAAATATAAGTAATGCCCCTCGTATAATATTAAATAAAATCGTATATTTTACCAAATGACTTCATATGTAGTGAAAAAAATTATTTGTAATCAGATGAAATCATGTAATCTATGGAATAATATTTCATCTAGTGTTATCCCCTTGAATTTACTCCTTTGAACGCATCCGCAATGTTTCTTGTTGTCCCACGAATTGGCACATATGAACATATTTGCGACACTTTTCTGTAGCGCTAGAAAATAGCTCCGTATGAACGGATCGGCGCGCTTACAATTGTGGCACTACAAAAAGTCGCTCATCTGTACGAACCCTTAATTTCCAAAATGTAAATCAATCCATTTCTACGATTAGTTTCAAAGTAAACAACGTCCAATTAACATATGCATATTTAGTAAGTAATAATAAACTAATAGCGAATTTGAATGCACTAGTGCGCAGTACGCATATTATTGAACTAATGCATATTAAAGTCATTGTACATTGATTTAATCTAAGTGTAAAAATAAAATGCAAACAAGTAAGTTCAAATTATAAAATACATATTTTACTTGATACAATAAAATGTATTTCATGATTTAGCCCATTTCTATATTCATATTAAACACATATTTTTATAGCAATTTGTGTACGACTGCTTTAATGCACCGAATGCGTCCAGTCGAATTTATAATAAGTTTGAATAAAATTTAATACATATTCTTGAGTTAAATTATTCAACCTCATTGTTTTAGTTAAATATTGCTGAATATATGCTGAAGATGGCCAAAAGCTATGGCCGAAACGTTCAGGTTCAAATTAATAATTAAAAATACTCTATATTATTAAATAGGTTTATGAGTATAAATTTGCACACTTCTTATCGCGCTGACTCCTAATTAGCCCCTTTAAACTTAATTTTTTAATTGTAAGGAGTCCATTATTATATATAGTTTTTCTATCTTATATTTCTAATTTGCGATACTCAATACGTAACGTGCGAAACCGATTCTCTTCATTTCTCGAGGTAGAAAACAAGCTATTTTTCACAGATAGCAGTTCGATACACCTAATCAACCGTAAAACCGTGAATTAGCCACGAGCGAATAATCCGCTTACGAATCGCGTGGAAGGAAATCATAAAGGAGATCCTGCGATAATGCCTTCGCGTCGGAAGTTTGATCGACACGACTCGGCTCTAAATTAGACCGACGAACGGGATTTCGGTGTACGGTATTCCATCAAGGATACTCTCATGTATATACAGACGTGTATGAGCGAACGGTGCGCCGGCGCGTCATGGGAAGACGACCGCACAAGCGCCGCGAATTTGCGAATCACTTCCTCGCCGAAGATACTGCCTTGCTACGAGGTTCGCCAATTCGAAGGCCTGACGGTATTTCTGAGCCCTTCCTTCGTACATCGTCCACGTGCATACACGCGAATGTTATACACAACGACGCCCGCGCCACCGCGTCGCGCTGCGCCGATATCTTATCGCGAAGATATGACGACGACGCGACGGGGACGGTCGCGTGACCGATTAAGGGAATGGAAATAATTTCACATGATGTGGAAAAATAACGTGCGAAAAAATGAGAAGCGACTCCCATGGACTTGTCGACCGATTAGACACGGCCAAGAACTTCTTCCATGAAACATGGCTCGCATGTCTGGTGCTTTCACTTATATACTCCCCGAGCAGCACGATTCATTGGCGAAACATTGGTTAAACGTTGGCATACATTGGGTTGGCATATGTTGGGCCAATATTACGCCGATGAATTGTGCTACTAGGGTCGGTATCAGAATGAAGCAATTTTTACTGGTAGTGCTAGTTGACCTTTACAGGTTTACTGTCTCATAAATTTCATTGCTCGTTATCAGCTAAGAGTAATAATTATATTACTATAACAATAACAGATATGGAAACGTTGACTATAAGAATTTTTAACAAGAGAGAAAGAGAAAAAGAGAAAGAATATATTTTAGAGAAAATATGCTTGATAGATTATTGTCTAGAACTCTATATATAAAAGAGTGCAATCTTTTTATCTGAACTGAATGCCGACAACTTTTCTATTGGCTATTTCGATTACCATTTTTTATCTGATGGTCTATCATCAAATAAGCACTTATAATAATTCTTTAATATAATATGGTTATTAGAACAAACATGGCAGATCTTTGCGCTATTCTTTTATATATTATAGAGCTGTAGTTATTATCTTCTTTAATTTCTACGAGAGTAAGTCTACAGAGACATTGGCTTCAGCAGAGAAAACTGCTCTTTGCAACTGTTGTAAAATTCTTTAATTAATATATGATTGGTCTTAGTCCCTTACTGGATTTAGACGTATAAATTAATCATATTAAAGAATTTTACAACAGTTGCAAAACTGCTTTCTCTGCTGAACGCAGCCATTACCCCGGATCTACAATAAAGTTTTAAGCCTTAAGCCATAAGAAATAGACGAATCATAGTCGATTATTCTCCTCGAATTCGACTATGATTGGTCAATTTCTTACGGCTTAAGACTTAAAACCCTATTGTAGATCCGGGGTTATTGATTGAACGGAAGACGCTTTAACACCAACTACACACGCGACGCGTATAAGCGAACGGTATGCGTCGCGTCTCGATAAGAAGACGCGTGGTAATGCGAATTTGCGAATCACTTCCTCACCGAAGATGCTGCCTTGCTAAGCGGTTCGCCAATTCGAAGGCCTGACGGTATTCCCATGCCCTTCCTTCGCATACCGTCCGCGTGCATACACGCGAATGTCGCACATGACGTTAACGTCGCCGCTGCGCCGCGCCGCTCGTCAATATCTTATTACGAGGACAATGATAACGACGGCGATGTGGACAATTGCGCGTTCGGTTAGAAGATAGAAATAATTACCCGATTAACATCAACTAACAATAACGTAACATCACAAAATGTTTTAATTTTACACTCAACAAACTAAATGATTACATTTATGAGGCACTCTTAATCAAGTTTAATAACATTCGTAGTTATGAAACAGATCAATCGTTAATCCTCTGAAAAAAGGAATGACTGTGATTGGCCAGTTTCATAACTATGGATGTTATTAGACCCAATTGAGTGCCGTGTAAATGTAATAAATGTAACTGTTAAATATAACAGTTATATTACATCTATATGGTTGAGTGTGAAATTATAACGTTGATGTTATGTTACTGTTAGTTGATGTTTACTGGGTATGATCTTGCATGCCACGCACGATATGCGAAAATAATATACGAGAAAAACGAGGAGTATAGATACGCGTTGGTCGACCGATCAGACATGGCCAAGAACTTCCTCCGCATGAGACACGCTATACATGAGGCATGTCTGGCGCCTCTGTCTCATTATTACACTTATAGTCGGTATAAGAATAGAACAGTTTTTACTGCTTGGTTGACCTTTACGAGTTTACGTAAATTCCTTCTTTCGTTATCAGCTCTCTCTCTCTCTCTCTCTCTCTAAAAGTAATAATTTTTATACGTTATAAATATAAAAATTCATTCTACATATTTTTAACGAGAAAAAGAGAGAGTTTATTACTACTCTAAGACTGTATCCTCTAAGAACAAACAAATCCAAGCATGATATAAAGAACAAGGAAAATAGTTTATAAAAATTAAAGAAAATAAATTTACACAAAAACAAAAAGAAAACTATATATAAACACAGAGAATAATACGTAGAAGAATGACATATTCGAAAATAATACAAAAAGAGCGAAATATAAAGAATTGAGAGAGAGAGAGAGAGAGAGAGAAAAGGAATATATTTAATGCGCTCGATGGATGTTATTGCTGTGATTGTGATTATTACGAGAGTGGACCTGGAAATGCTAGCGATTGAACGAGAAACGTTGTAAAGTCGACTGTACGCGAGACGCGAGACGCGTCCAAGTTCAAGCTGCGCGGGATTAATTAGCGGGTATGCGTCGCTAATGACAACGTGAGGCGTGTGATGCAGCGCGTCAGTTGCGAACGTGGTGTCACGCGACGCGCACAGTAAGTTTGTTCATCAGGAGAGCAGATTCACGTGAAAGGCTTGGAGACGGTGGTATCCTTATCGCATTCACTTTCCCTCTCTCCCTCTCGGTAATGTTAGATAACCGCAATGGCGTAATAATAGCGTATTCCCTCTCGCCAACCACTACTGTTTAGAGAAATAATAAGTATAAAATTATCCGTATATAGGAAACAATACAAATGAAAAGGATGAAACTTATGGATATATAATAATAAGACACGGTAATTTCGTAAGAAAGAAACTGAATCCGACAATATTTAGGACATTTAAATGTATATCTATTAATATTTCTAATCTTGTACCTTCCTTATTATTGTCCTTTAGTTTTTCTTTAAACGTAACATTACATTGACACATGTGTCCGTTTATTTGTTAACACGATAAATGATTACTCTCTATTAGCAACAAAAATGCATCTATGCGATGCAATTTATTTTCCAAAGAATGCAAACGTTCTAATAATTTAATTTTTATCGTTTTCATATACAATGGAATCTCGATAACTCGAACCTCTATAGCTCGAAAATCTCTGTTAGACGAAAATTTTGTTCATTCCCTTCCGCTCCGCAGCGGAAAACCTCTATAAATCAAAATAAAACTTACTTTAACTCGAATTATTTGTCAGATATTTAGATTTCGAATTTGTAATACTTGACAACATAGTACTTGACAACAATTGTAATTATTTGAATAATCTGACCTATCCTCAAAACATTTATTATATGTATGAAATAAATAATTCATTGTCAGAAATTGAATTTTTTAAAAGTCATTTAATCGTAAACTTATTAACTCTCGTACAGAGCCTCCATAAGTCGAATTTTCATATGCTAACTCTTTTTTATTCAAAAAATTCGATAAGTCGAAACCTCTATGACTCGAAGATTTTAGCTCTTCCCTTGAGATTCGAGTTATCGAGATTCGACTGTACATTAAATTTTACTACTGAATGTGATGAAGAGATCCTGCTATTTTGGGAATAGTGAAATAGTCGGGGCAAGGCGTTGCGAGACAGCGCGTAAAATCATACATCTTGCCGTACACACCATCGCGTTTCCGTCGACAAGACAATCCCGCAATTCTCGCGTTCCGATGACAAAGGTGTACTTTTGTTAACACCGATCTCTGGCCCTGTTTTTGTAATACAACGACTTCTCGGTGAATCTGATCTCCTAGTGACGTCGACTGGGTAACTTCAGTCAAGTGTGACCATCTTGTATAACGTGCCACTTAGAACACCCTAGCGCGGACCATCGAAAGCGTAATTCAGTCTTCTACCATTTCTACGAATCTCGAAGCAGTTTTCATCGAATAAAGCTGCAAAATTACGCGACACCGAATGTGACATTCGCGACGACTGCAATTTGCCAAATGCGTTTACCGAGCAATCGTCGCTCGTAATTTCTGTTACATTTATCTTGCAAGAGAAGCGACATCTTTTGGGCATTACGTAAATTGTTTCCCTGTGTAATGAATGCAAGATTCAATGTAAAATATATTAAAATATAAAATATGCAATAATATTCCTCGATATATCGCAAAGAACAGCAGCGATTATTTTGTTTTCTGCATGTAATCTAATATATTTCATAAATATAGTGTATTGCATATATATATATATATATAATATTTATATAAACGAAATATTATAAATCTGTACATCTAATTTTAGTGTAGTTTTTATAATTATAAAGTAAGTTTCTCGTTTCTAATTTGTCACACACCCACACATAGAGACGTTGCGTACAGTATAATGTCGAGTAAAATATATTTATTATAGTAATTTTATGAATAACTAGAATTCTATAACTCGATTCGCTGTTTTTTACATCACGTCTGTCTGAACATTTCGTTAAATCTACCAAAATTACAAGCTTTTCCCTGAAAAATTTTATATATCGAAGCAGGAGAACAGAAACTCACTAAAGTCTCGTGACATCGATCCAAATAATTTCGCGGTTGCGACCTCCTGGTTAAAAAAAGAGAATTTTATAATTATAAATAAAATATTGTCCAAATTTACATCCCTCCAATCATCACGAGTCATCGTGGCTTAACAAACTCTAAAAAAATAGACAAAGGTATTAGACATACGACTAATGCGCTAATTTAAATTTGACTAACGTGCTATGTTGAGTTCAATAAATAAATGTCCGCACGCTTAACGTCCCCAACGCAGCATCCGGATCACGAAATAAGCGACGCGTAAATATTATTACAACTAATATTTTTCAGACAAATGATCGCCATTGTGATTTTGATGACGACTTCTTGCGTGTAAAATCCGCGAAGGTGAACGCCGGTCCACGAAGATTTCGCCACATAGCGGAAATTGACGGTTATTTCCTGGGACCGCATTCTAGACCCAAGTCTCTTTCTACGACACACAACGGCCATAATAAGAGTAACGCGGTGTTAATAACGGACTCGGTAAAAAGCCGATTGACAATCAAGTGACAATACATTTCGTCGGCGATCAGGCCGGTATGCCATCGGCGGAGCTCCACCGACCACGCGGCCATTGAAAGATTTAACAGCCCAACTTCAGAGCTACAAGGTAGTAGGATAGCATAAAACGCGTTGTCTCTTGCCCAGACCACTGCCGACGAGGGGACTCCCACCTCCGAGAGAAGGAGTATCTCTCCTCCCCGCTGTAATATAATTTATCGCGCGTCATGAACGCAACAAGAACTCGGTAAGACCGGCAAATCCGACGGGCGCACGAAACGCTTCGCAAGAAAAGTAATTGTGATAATAAATTAGGAGCAAGATAATATAACACAAAGACTGCTAGAGGAAATTTAGCATTATGATGAGGGAGATGTTAGCAGAATCTTAATTTCGGGCTTAATTGTTCGTAACTCGTTGAAGACTTTGTAAAGATGACATGATCTCCCTCGACAATCTTGCCAAGAAAGATGACTCCCGACTCCATCAGAGCGATATTATTTCCTGCTGATTGTAGACGTAATTTGAATTTCACTGTCTCAATTTTATCAAGGTTCGACTCAAGTCGATGAATAATGCATCTTTGCGCTCGTGGAGCTAGCTCGTGACAGTTCGCGATCTCGAAAGGGCGTAACGTAGGAGTGTCCAGAAAGATCGGCGGTACCAAAGAATGCGGCCCAGCCGCAATGGATTTCGCGCGCACCTCGTTACTTAAGGAGGAAGCGACCGCCGCGAAACCGCGTACCGGTCTGGGTGGAGTTACCCGCAGCGTTGTACCGCCTTTGACAAATACTTGGAAACAGGATAGCAGGAGCAGAACCGGAGAAAGAGAGAGGGTGAATCGCCGTTAGGAAGCGAGGAACCACGCAGTGACGGATTGCGGCGACTCAATAAGCCTTGATATAATTACCGTATCAACGATAATCTAAATCTTATTTAAAGTTTACTAAAGTTTCACCTGGATTTACCGCGAAGCATCTTAAAAGTTCACTTTTAAGTTTTGATATTAAATTCAATTTATACTGAATTTAATTATATTAGAATGGAAAATATTTTACTTCAAATAGCTTTCATTTACCTGTATATATGTTATATATTCATATACATATTAATATGTCCACGTGTCGTTTTATTAATATTTATAAAATAATATTAATAATCCTAGCCCGTGTTAGTAACTATCATTAATATAAAAAACAGGACCAATAAATAAGAAGCAAATTTTCACGTGTTTATACATATAAACAATTAACGCTTAGACAGAAAAAAATTACTGCTTTATAAATTCTAAAGAAGAGACTAATGTCCGTATCTTGCGAACGATGAAGCGAAGAATTTTAATTTCTAAATGTGACTGTATAAAAATGACAACAGACAACGATAATTTTTCTCAAGTAGATTCAGTTTCTACGCCTCAAAATACGTAAAACACGAAAATTTAGTGAGATAATCCTTACATGTCGAAAATTTCTTAGAATTAATTAATTAATTAACGAAATTAATTTCTAAGATTTATCAAACTTGTTTTTAAGTGTCTAAACGGTAGATATCGTTTATAAACAGGATTATCACAAAACTGAAAATCAGAAAAATAAGGGAAATCAGGTAAAAATAAAGGAATTTTGCAAAAATTTTTCTGAAAAATTAAAATTCTTGATTTATTCTTTCAAAATATTTGACTATTTTCAAATCAAGACGAAAATATTAAAATTATCAAAATATTAAAAACATCAGAAAAAATCATGAAATTTTGTCTAGAAATCAGGGAAAAGTTATGAAATTTTAGAATGAGAAATTTATGACAGATAAGAGGGATACAAGAGACGTCGATCCGCCACTGCGGAGGCAGTGAAAAGAGAAGGAGTGTGCACGGCCCACTTCCTTTCCACCGAGGAGTGCTTATCGAACGCGGTCGCTATGTGCCCGGTCTGATCTCGCTCGAGCATGTTCCCCTGCGAATGCAAGTTTCGAGTGTGACCCGGCCTGGGGACATGGGCACGTCCTCGGCGAAGGTCAACGGACTCTTCCGTTGCTTCACTACTCCGTCCGCGGGACACGCGTGGATGTGCACACGTGCGTACTTACGTACGTACGTACGAGCGTGCGTGTGTCCGACAGCTGGCGGGTCAGGCGGGTGTCCGTGTCCGCCCAGCGTTCGCCTCGCTCCCATGGAGTGCACCCGTTATCGACATGACCCACCGCGTCTCATTGCGGGAGAACGCGCGTCGAGGGGATACCGACCAACGAACGAGTCATGCTTCCCTGCTATGTTGCGCGGCAGCTCGACATCTTGCGGTCCGCGCGGATTCCTTGCCGCGCGTCGACGCGACGCGGCGACGAGGTGATCGTCGCGCGACACCGCGGAATGCACGCGCGCACGCTCGTCCCGAATACGAAACGCGCCGCTGCGAATACCATGGAGATGCGTTTCGACAGCTGCCTGTTGTCCACGATGGAACGATTTGCCGCATCTTGCTTTCAGATCGCATCTTCCGCACATAAAATAAAATCAGTCGCGCCAATCCGCAGCGAGGAAGGAGAGAGGAGAAAAAAAGATTGCAAGGAGATTTAAAGCAGAGAAGAGATGAATCTTATCGTGTGCGCGATCAATCAGCATGATTAATCGGCGATCGATGACTTTAGAAGCCAGTTCATCGCGAGATAAAATGTATAAAAATTACGCAAGAAAAGGGAATAAAACAAAAAATAAAATTAATGGCTGATCTAAAGAGCAAAAGAGTAAGAGTTGAGTTTGAAAGATAATCATTCTTCTTTTATGTCAGTTATTTAATTTTTATTATGTAATTAATTTAATTCGATGAATCTATTTTCAAAGATTGTTGCTTTCCCACCATTAAATATTTCATGTAATTTAATTTTTTATTCTTTGTAAAGTAAAAAATATAAACCATATTTCTCTCTTTTTCTTCCTAGTTTTAATCAAATATAAAACGTTCGCGAAACACATCATAATTTAAAAAATTAGCAGACAAATTCATATCGAATTTATATTTTCAAAATTACGAAATTGCAAAATTCTTAATATAGCCCAGACAGCACACAATATTTATAAAATATTTACAAAATATTTAGAAATATTTATAAAATTTATTTAAACCCATTTATTTTAATCTAAGACCACATTTTTGTGGTCTTAGATTGCACAGATCATAAACATTTATTTTAAATAATATGAAATATTTATTGTAAATGTCATAGTAAATGTTGTGAAGATACTTAATGAGACACATTATAATTAAAGATTTTTTAAAATATGAATATTTTTATCATTTGTTATTTTATAGCTATAACATTATTAAAATTACGCCACTTTTTAATAAAAAAACGCGTCAATATTTGAACGAAAAGTTTAAAAGTTAAAAGAAATATAAAAATCAGTATTTAATATTAAATACTGATTTTTCGGTTATTTTTATATTTCTTTTAACTTTTAAACTTTTCGTTCAAATATTGACGCGTTTTTTATTAAAAAGTGGCGTAAATTATGTTATAGCTATAAAATAACAAATGATAAAAATATTCATATTTTAAAAAATCTTTACAAGATTCAAAGTTTTATATAAAATATAATAATAATTTATCTTGAAAATATTTTGTAAATAACTAATCCTATAAAAAAGACCTTACAAAGGTAAAAAAGATGTACTTGACGTCGCGTCACTATCGTACCACTTTATATTATAAATGTTATAGATATTCGTGCTCTATAAAGGGGAACTTTGATGTTTTTGCAGCTAAATTCGGAAAAATGTATTTTGAAATTTTCTCTTTCGATATCGAACTATCCAATTAATTAGATCTCATTTTCGGCTTAAAAGAAAGACTGTCTATTTTCTGTTTTCCTTTCTTAAAAAGGAGATGCAAGTCGATATCCTATAAGCGCAAAATGTTCCTAGAATGTTACATGAATATTATTAAAAAAAATTAAAATAATGTTATTATAATATTTCAAAAATATCATAAATATTTTTTTAATATTACAGGAGTATTCTA
>NW_017257709.1:0-17789 GCF_001594055.1 Mycetomoellerius zeteki | reverse complement strand
AAATGTTACTTTTAATAATCATATAATATTATTAGGAGTGGACATATAACCATCCATTAATATTTCAGGAATATTATTTAATATTATATAATTTTAGTAAAATATTATTAAAATGTTATATTTAATATTCTGAGAATATGCCTAAAATATTATTTAATATTAAATAATATTATACGCTTATAGGGTAGTCGAATATATCGAAAGATTGTTGTCTCTTTTCGGCGATGCCGATTGGTTCTCTCGCTGCGCTTACTTCGTGAGCAGCTGTCATCATCGCGGAAATCGCATGTGTTAGATGTATGTGGTTAATAGTTAATAGTTAATTGTAAAAATGAAAATTTTGTTACTATAATAAATATTATAATTCATAATTCATAATTATAGTCTTTCGGTCTTTCCTGTTAACCTATACTAACCTTCGCTGGAGATTAGTAAGAAATTTTATGTTAAATAGAATTGTTTAAAAGTATTTAATTTAAATCTTTCCGAAAAAAGCTATCGCATAGTCAGTATCAAAATAAACATATAAACATATATTTAAGATATAAACAGATATTTAACACATATTAATCCTAACTTTTTTCCTCCCTCCCTGTTCTTCCTGTTTTATTATTTGCTTATATATTTCTGTCTTCAACAATGACGCGCGCGAAGTGCACGCTTGTTATGTTCTAGCATAATAAAAATAATAGATATTTTTACTCAAATTTTCCTCACTGCATCTTTGACTGGATTATAACTAGATTAACAAATCATTAGAGCTTCGTTTGAACTTAAAACTCAAACATTTCTACTTATTGTTAGAACTGTGAATAGTTTGATTTTTTGGATCTCTTATATTAAACGAAGCGTTTCAAAAACCAAATTAATCAACTCCGTAAAATAAAAAATATAGGACAAATCAAAGAAATTAAAAAATAATCCGTGTATCTTGGTACTGAAATTTACAATAATTGATATCGTTAATTAGTCCGGCTTCGTGACTCGAATGGGACTACGATTTCGCGCCAATGGCGATGGTGACAAAATCGACATCTCGTGGCGACGGCGACGGCGACGGTTTTGCGGCGGACTGGCGGACACGTGACTGCGTTAGTGCGCAGGGGCGGCCGGGGATGGTCGTCGATGTTGCGGGCGCAGTGTTTTCACGACGTCCGATTTTCACGTGACAGCCCGCGGAAGTGCGCGGGAACCCGATCGTGTAATGGTGTGAGACCTGAGGAGGCACTAAGTACGTACATCTTACGACGCACGATAAACGCATTTCCCGACGTTCCGTTATCGCCCCGCCGAAATGCCGGAGGAGGAGAACTTTTGCAAGAAAATGTCAAAAGCCACCAGGGGAATACACGCAATCAGCGATGCCCTGGTGAACGCGAAACTGGCATTCGGTAAGGATCGCGAGATACCGTGAGGCTCTCTCGAGATATATCGTAAATATCGAGGATTTTATTTGAATTTTTCAATACGAACTGCAACTTGATTGCATACTGCAGCAAAGACAAAGATGTGTCAGCAAGATAACAAAAGCATGATAAACATTGCGTTCTTTCATACGTTCTATATATAGCAGTCATTGTTTGTATTTTTAATGGTCATTGTTTGTCAATTTTTTAAGGCCAGTATATTAATAGTCCGTTCTTATTTTAAGATCGTCTTAAGTAATGTTTTAAGATACTAATATGGTGACATGATATTTTAAGACTGAGACAGTCTCAAATATAAGAATCGATGACTATGAATATTGATCTTAAATCTTCTAGTATTACTTGGCAAGTATATTAATAACGTCTGAAGAATAAGTACTCGACTTGGTCACTTGAATGCTTTGTATATCTAAATGCTACATACAATTTTATTAACCTATTTTATGCAACAAAAAGTCTGGTTCAATGATCGTTATAATGTAATCATTACTCTACAACTAGGATTTCTCGACGATTCCGTATGGGCTGATGGGCTTCTAGTTTTCTACGAGGTCTTTCGCTACCTGGAGGGTGCGATGATTAGATTAAGGAACACCAAAATTGGATTGCTTCCACTCAGCGAGCTTCAACGTACGGAGGCTTTCGAACGCGATCTTGATCATTATTTGGGAAAAGGATGGAGGAAAAACTACAGTCCTAGGTACTGTAGGCAAGCTACATACAGTAACCATATGATAATGTTGTGAAAATAAAATCGCTTTATTTTCCTACATTTATAATGAGTAATAAAGATATCAGTCTTTTACAATAGTATAATTAATATAATTGGTAATAGTAATTATTACAGAAAAGAAATTTTAATCCTCAAAGTCTGTTTTACAAATTTTAGGGATAGCGTCGCCAAATATCTAATGCGTTTGAGAGAAGTGGAAGACACGGATCCTACTTTATTAATGGCATATATTTATCATCTTTACATGGGTCTCCTCAGCGGCGGTATCATTCTACGCAAAAAAAGGCAGATCGTACAAAAGATTTCGCCTTTCAAAGCGCCACCGCCGAGCGATGGTAATAATGTCACAGACTTTGGGCAGAATAGTATATTTCAGTTAAAGCGTGACTTACGCGAATCGATGAACAGAATCGCGGAGACGTTGGATGAGGACACGAAAAATAAACTTATCGAAGAAAGTAAAATAGTTTTTGAATTGAATAACGAAATTATTAGAAGCGTGCAGACGGGCAGTCATGTTTTTGAAAAAATATTCTATTTTATTGGCCCAGTTTTATTGGTTCTTTTTGTCCTGATAATCGTCCTCAATATCCTTTACAAATACATTATACGTTAATAAAAATTAATTAATTAACGTTGATTTAACGTCAATTTACTTAAAAAAAGATATGATAAACTTTTGTTCGGTCAAAAAGTGCTAATATCAAAATCGAAATGTATAATACCACGTTACTTACGCGCTGTATCTCTCGCCTTTCTATAGTTACATATATATGGATTATTACTATTATTTGTACAATATAATTTAAGAATATCCTGTTTCATACAGTTTATAATGTCGAAAATATTGAATTACCAAGATTTGGTAAAATTGACAAATTTTATCTATTGTGTTTTAAATCTGCAAAGAATGCTTTTTAAATCTTGTTTGCAATTTGCCTACAGCTTCCACAAAAAAGCGACTTAATATTTCTCTTTTTATCAGATCTTCCTCTATAATCAGTTTTCGACAAATTCAAAGTGTTGAATCTTCTTTGAATTTATCGTTATCATCACGTTAAGAATAGATATGTATATTAGACGACATAATATAAATACTACACAATAAAGATATAATACTTCGAGATATATTAAACGAGACTATTAAACGAAAACTAATTTAAACTTAAAGGCTCTTGTTCACTCATCACTACTATTTCAGAATAAAAATTCTTGCAAAATATCTGAAAACTTTCCTTTTGTTTCGTTAATTAGAGTGCGTTCCACTTAACATTCACAATTCTCGCGTGCATCATTTCATCCTTGTTTAATATTTGATGACAACAAGGATGAAATGATGCTCTCGAGAGTTACGAATGTTAAGTGAAACACACTATTAATAAATACTTTTTTATATCTAAAAATGAATTATGTAAAACGAATTAATGAATTATAAAAACGAAATAAGTTATGTTTACAACTATGACGAACTAGCAAATTAAAAGTGTAGAAATAAAGGATTTATTTTTTCTTTGAAACAAAAGTTTTTGTATTTTAAGTCTATTTTATCGATTAAATGTTTTATTGAAAAATATTTCTATTTAAGTATAATTTTCTTGCAAATTTTTTTGTTGTCTCTTGCTTCTGATGTAATCTGAGGTAGTAGTGATGAGTGAACTAAAGCTTTGAATTTATCAATATCAATTTTATCAATATTACGTAATATGTACGATAATGTACATTATCGTACATGTAACATAATTATACGCGCATAATTATTGACCAGCAAAGATAAAAGATAGGAAAAGTAACATAGATAAAGTTAATAGCTATCGAATCTAATTCGATATCTGCACTTCTCTTATGTTGGTAATCCATTCTTCCAAATTATTATATACGTGACTACTTTAGAACTTTTAATATCGCCTGGATATCAAAACAGAAATTATCCCAAGTGTTTACACGAAAATCAAAGATAGGATAATTTGGTTTGTAATTCTTCGTTAAAAGCGGCGAACTATCATGTCCCAGACTTACGAAAGGAATCGGCGGAATGGTTTGAAAATCTTTTTGTAATTTGCGCGCGGCTTCTCCGAACAGCATCGACTTGATATTTCCTTCTGGCAGACTTTTCTTACGAAAATCTGAAAGAGAGAAATCAATTTCAAAATAGTATCATAATAATATTAGATTATTAACGTTTATATTAAAAGATAACATCCTTTACATAATTTAGATATCTCGTTAAATATATTATTTGTGATATGTTTTAAGCGAGATTGCAAATTAAGTAGAAGTAAGATTTAGATTATAAGCAAACGTAGTATACCTTTTACTTCTTTTTCCGATGATTGCGCTTTGTAACTAAAGTCATTATATTTGATTGATTGAATCGCAGGATCAATTAGAAACGAGCATGATTGAGCAGGGCTGTCTATTAGTTGTTTAACAAGAGGTGATTGATCCTCCTCCTGATCTCCAAATAGATTTCGTTTAAATGCTGTCTTCGACGCGTCTTTCTTATTATCATTTACACCACGGCGATTACGAGCCGGAGAAGTGTTTGATTGACGGCCAACTTTAAAATCAGGAACTTCGCTCTGTAAATGGAGCACGTGACAATGTATATGAAAGTTTAGATTATATATAACATAAAAAGAATTACAATATAAGATATGATGTTTACTTGTGGTGGACAAGTAGAAAAGTGGTGGAAAAGCGACGCTGTGGTAGAAAAGTGCTGTTGTCGTTTGCTCTTTGAAACTGTTTCAACATCTCCCAACGATTTATGCCTTTGTCTTCGTACAGTTGCAATGGCGGTTCTCTCACGTTGCTGTTTCTCTTGAATCCACCGCTTTATCCGCCTGAACAAGAATGACACACATGTAACACAATTTTTCATTAAATATATGGATTTTATAGAAAATAGCAAATAATTACTTGACGAACGGTACCACCATAAAAAATGCTTTTGGATTAACACCCATTTTCATTTTAGGGGTCATATCTTTTTTCGTGTTGGGTAAATCCGCTACGGCGAACCATTCAACATTCTTTATTTCTTTCCGTGTTTTTGGTTGAAATTTTGTATCCTTTTGCACACCCGAAATGATATACAATCTCACAGTTTGATCGTTTATTGTAGATTCAATGTATTCATTTTTATCTATCAAATTAGATATATCAAAACCAGTCTCTTCCAACACTTCTCGAATAGCACAATGAAACGGCTCCTCATCTTCATTTACTTTTCCTTTAGGAAAGCCCCAACTATTCTTTGCCCAGTAGCTCTGCACCAGAAGCACCTTGGTCATATCTTCATTCAACACAATTGCTCCAAACGTCGGCACATTCTGTTTGTATTCTCTCCATTGGTCGAGCACAGCATCAATATGCTGCACGTGTGGTTTCAAAAATGGTATGTGTTGAAATATATGAGTGGCAAACTCTTTCATGCCACATGATCTCAGTTTGGGATATTCCTCTGTGCAGTAGAAGTCGAGGTAAAACCAATGCGCCAATTCAACTTGAAAGCAAATTCGCACCAAATCTTTCCTCTCCTCCTCGGGTACATTGATGATGAATCGACTGCAGAATAATAATATAAAATACAAAAATTTATATAAAAATAACAAAAACAATCATGCATAAAATGATGCAAATACATGCGATTTAACTATGTTATTGTTTTCTGTTAAATGTATTATTATTCTGATATTTTGTACAGTTATATTAAACAGAAACCAACCTGCTGAGATCGTCGAGGATACCAGATGGAATTTTATGTTCCATTATTCTATTCGATGGTTTTTAGAGTAGCAACCGATTTCCATCGAGGCCTTTGAGGCCCTTGTTATTACTGACAATTGTATGTGAATGGCAGCAAAAAGTACACTATATAAGAATCAACCCCAAAAATATTTAGTATGAAAAATAAAAATTAATGAAATTAGTCAAGATGTAAATTTGTACAAATGTAATATATGATTGTGATAAACAGTAGTACATAAATATCTAGTAATTACTTACGTTGACTTAACCTCAAAAGTTGTGGTACGTTCGTGGATGTATTCCGTCTTGATTGACACGATGTAAGCGCTTGATTCAAAATTATCCTGCAAAATCGAGAGAAATATCGTTTACATAATATTTGTAGCTTAAATAACTTCGAAAATTACATTCTAAGGGGGTTAACCTTACTTACCGTACATATCGGCTGATTTTCGCGTAGTCGCAAGTTGATCGCATGAAGTACGCAAGCGTGGTTGTAAGAATTGGCCAATCACTGTTGAGTATTCTCTTTATATTCGACTGTGATTGGTCAATTCTTATAACCACACCACTACAATAACGCTCGCACATTGTAGAATAGGCACAATAAAAGGATTCGTCTTCTAAAAACAATGGCTGCGTTCAGCAGAACGTTTGTTTTGCAACTGTTGGAAGTTTCTTTCGCGCTAATTGGATCATACTTTTAGATCTAGAAGAATGGTCCTATCTCAGCAGACAATCATAAAACGGTTGCAAAACTGTTGAGTCTGCTGAACGCAGCCAATGACCCCTGGCTAAGAGAGAGAAAATGGTGGACGGAAGCGGGATGTGTGCTTGGCTGCTCTCGTGAAAAGTTTCCTTCTGCCTCGTGTTTTCGCTTCACAGCGGTGTCTGGGTATCGTTACGCGCGATCCCCCTTTTCTTTTACAGTTGTTTCTTCTTCTAAGTTCTCATATTAAAACCAGTGAAAGGGTCTTAACCCTTCCATGAGCGAGGCTTCGACCTCGGGAATTCCCCGGGCGGGGGAAGAGCCCGGTCAACCTCCTCCTCCTCCCCCCCTTTCCTCGCCTCCTGCTCTCCTGGCTATGATTCTGAACCCGGCTCTCGTTTTACGACCACTGCCTGGCCATACAACATCCGTGACCGAAAGTGATCTCAACGTAAAACCCTCAAAAAGAAGCCTTCAGTGTCTGAAAATCGCCTCCCAGGTTCCCACGCAGTTCAACAGGCCATTGCATCCACCAGTTTTGAAGGTATATGTGCTCTTACTTCGCGGGATCCTCCTCCCGATCATCCTGCGAGGGATTCTTTCGTCGCTGAAGCTCCCGCGCCCATGGATCTCGATTCGGATGCCGAGTCGAATGTCGAATTGGACAGGGATCATCGTAAACGACTAACTTCTGACCCACAATCGGTTCTTCCCAAGAAGATGGGTAAATTGGATAACAACCTTGTTATTGATAAATCTCACGTCCCCCATGACATTACTGACAACAACGTAAGTAATTCAAATGATAACCCTGCCAAGAAAGGAATTACTTACGAAAACCATTACACACCTTCGGACTCGCCACCTTACGCTGTGCATGTACATTCTGTTAACAGTGATTTACACGCTGCCCTGCACCCTCTGCACGTCAGTAGAATCATATCACAAATCGCATATAACGACGTATCGGAGATTCGAAAAATTGGTCGCGGCAAGATTTTAGTCGAACTCAAATCGGCTTCAGCCGCCAATAATTTAGTCAAAAGCCCTCTACTTAATGCTCACAAGCTCAGAGCATATATTCCTACGTACCGTACGCTCCGTACAGGTGTCATTCGCGATATTCCCACTGATATCAGTGAAGAAATTATCAAAAAGTACATTGAGTCTCCCTTTAAGGTTATTGAGGTACACCGTCTAAACCAACGAATTACCAGGGATGACAAATCAGAAATCGTTCCATCTAAATCGATTTGCATTAAATTTGCTGGACAAACTCTTCCGAAGCACGTTTTTCTGTTCTGTACCAAACATGTTGTGACTACATATATACCTAAAGTACGCATATGTTATAGAGCAGGTCATATCAGCAAAGCCTGCAGAAGCAATGCCAGATGTATATCCTGTGGCAAGGCTCCCCACGAGAATGCTCAGGAGTGCAGTTTGAGGGATACGTCCCATCGATGCATCAACTGTGAAGGCGGTCACCTATCCACATCATACGTATGTCCTTTGGTCATCAGACAGAAAAAAATCGTTTCATTGGCAGCTTGCGAGAACACCCCTCTCCTTAGCGCAAAACGAAGGATTGTCCAAGAATCCCCTGGCGTTAGCCCAGACAGCAGGTTTGATTACGATAATTACCCTACTTTACCCAGAGTCAGAGACGAAGACCCTCAAGAGTATCCTGTTGGTAATAACAGGTTCGCCGTCTTGAATACGATCCCCGTGAATAGTTCTGCCAATTTTGATCATACTTACGCAAATGTAATGACTGCGGGAAAGAGGCGCTTATACCACAACAACAAAAACTCTAGCGCTCCCACACAGAGCAGATTCGAAGCCCGGGTAACGCACAATCTGGATAATTCATTGGATCCCCGGGAAGACATACTTATTAATCGTAACGGACGCCTGCCGTCTGATTCTCCCAACGGCTTAGCATATGCCCATAACCCTTATTTGCACGCTTCTAGACACATGTCACAGGATCCTGACTCAACTTTCCCTCCTCCTCCTCCGATTCCTTCCAGCTCCTACCTTCCTAATGTTATCTTAGAAAACCCCCTCTTGAAAAACTTAGATATCTCGTCGCTCATACAGTTACTCCTATTAACCTTACAGCACCTCGGTAGCTTTACTTCATTCAACAAACTACCAAGTAGTTCCACTCATGCTTCAGAATCAAATAAAATTCACGTATCATAATAAGAAAGACAATACTAGTGCAAATTTTATGCAGTGTAACTGTAGAGGCTTGAGGGGAAAAATCCTCTATCTTGCTAATTTCTTCGGAGTCCCGGGCTACGCCTGCCTCAGAAGGGATGTTGCATCACAATCTCAAAGAGGTATTTGCATTCTTATCAGAAGAGAAATTGAATTCAGGATGATTGATCTTAGCCATATCACGCATGACTCCATTGAGATACAAGGCATTTGCGTTCGATTCAATAATAATTATCTTAATATTGTCAATCTATATCGTCACTCGGGATCTTATACCCCTGTGGAAGTTTTCCGCAACATTTTTGAGTCCTTTGGCCGGGATGACAACGTTTTGATTTTAGGTGATTTCAACTCGCACCACGTAGCTTGGGGCTGTGAGACTACAGATCGCGTCGGCCGTGCGCTTATTTCTGTTATCGATGACTTGAACTTGGTTGTTTTAAACGACCGCTTTCCGACGCTGGTCCAACCTCCAGGTCACAATCAGTCAGTTATCGACTTGGCCCTTGCCTCGCCCGGTATCGCGCCAATTTGTTCGGCAGTTACCTCTTCTGACACGGGTTACAGCGATCACCTTCCTATCCACATACAGATCGGGGGCTTACTCCAAAGAAAATCTAAATTCAAGTATAAAATTCATTTAAATAAAGAGGAACTTGATAGGCTTAATTCTTTTCTTTATAACGAATCACCAGCGACCGAGGCTGATCCCTCGGACAATCCCCTGATAGCTTATGAAGAATTGGTCCGGAGAATCAATTCTGGAATCAGCGCCGTCGCGCCCGGTAAGGCTCGGGCGCCGAGCAATCACATAGTTTCTGGATCTAAATCACAACCACCTTGGTGGAATGATGTCTGCCAGGAGACAGTTGTAGCAAGGTAGTCTGCCACCGAGACTTATAAAAGAACCCTCACCTGGGAAAGTTATCTTGAATACAAAAAGCAGTGTGCATTAACCACTAAAACACTACGCAGGGAAAAAAGGAAGGGCTGGAGGAGGTTTTTGCGAGAGCTTCAATTGCCGCACACCCTCGTCCAGACTGTGGTCATTGGTCCGATCCTTTAAAAATAGAAACTTAAATTTGGACACAATCCCAGACCGTCATTCTGGCTGTGACCTGTCGCGTGCTTGCGACAAAGCCATTGAGAAACTATGCCCCCCTTCTTGTCTGTACGGAAAATCTCCTTCTCTCCCGGACATGCTCAGAGAGGATGCAATCAACTCTCACAACTTGGTCGCAGAACTCGACTCACCTATCACCAGTAAGGAGGTTGCCATCGCCCTTAAAGAGGTCAAGTTGCACTCGGTCCCAGGGCTGGATTAGATCGATAACAAGATTATTTCATCTCTTCCGGTAGAGTTTACAGATGCCTTCGTAGATATCTTCAATGGTTTCTTGGACTCGGGAGTCATGCCTGATTCTTGGAAAAGATCCCTTGTGGCTTTTATACCTAAGCCGAATGGCAATGGAGTTAGGCCTATTTCACTTCTATCCTGCTTACTTAAATTAATGGAGAGGGTCGTTTATTTTAGGCTAAGATGGTGGACTGAATCCCATCTGATCATTCCCGAAATCCAAATGGGATTTAGGCCCTCCCGCTTGTGCATCGACAACCTTACGACTCTAACTAACCATATCCATGCGGCCAATTTGGCCGGCCAATTCACGGTCTGTGTATTTGTCGACATCGTCGGCGCTTTCGACAATGTCATACCTTCTATCCTCGTTGACACTCTGAGAAACCTTGGCATCCCGGCCAAACTGCGCAGGTTCATTCAGAACTTGACCTCGGAGAGAGAAGTCTTTTTTTGTTAGAAACGGTAGACTAATATCATTTTCGATTGGGATGCACTGGCTGCACTCAGTATCAAGAACGTGTTCGATTGGCAGGGCCAATGCACACTTGGCTAGTGTCACGTGTTCATTTGATCGCACGACACTCGCGTAGTGCGCACTCAGTGCGCACTAAGTGGCACGAGATATTTTGACGGTGCCACTTTAGTGCACTGGATACATATATAGGATGTCAGTGCATCGTTTTGTATAAGATAAAAGGATATATATAATAATAGGGACAAGCAAATCTGTAATTTATAGCATGCAAATGTGTACAATTATTGATAAGTATGTACATATATGATATTCTTGATATCTTATATATTATTTAATTACATATAGTACAAAATCGTTATTTAAAGTTATATGAATATGAGATGTCGAAATTATTTTTCTGCGTTCTTCCTGCAGTCTAATCAAGTCCTTACAGTCTTACAATTCGAAATGGCATTTCAGCTTTAGCACTGAAAATCTTGGCGTGTTCTTTTGAACTTGCATTATTCAGTGCAACCCATGGAACTCGTACAGTGTTGGTGTGAACTGAGTGCGCACTGGTGTGCACTAACTTTTTCCCAAACGCTATAAGCGAACCATACGTAGTTCATAAGGGTACTCCACAAGGGTCGATTTTAAGTCCGATTTTATTTAATATTTATCTCGCCGATATAGTCAACTATACCCATGATAATTCGCTCATGCTGCAGTACGCAGATGACATAGCGATCTTCGCTCACGGTACTAATCTCACGAAGGCTGTCGAGTCTGTGCAAAAAACTATAGATTCCCTACAGGTTTACTTACGGGCAAAAGGTCTCGAAATCTCCCCAGATAAGTCTCAATGCGTAATTTTTTCACGTAAAAATAAGATTCCAAACTTCCAGCGGATTAATGTGGGGAACCAAATTATTCCTCTTTCGGATTCTTTTAAGTTTCTGGGAGTCTGGTTGGATGCGAAGATGACAGGCAAGAAGCATCTCACCTATTTAATCCAGAAAGGTAAATCGATTGTTAACATTCTATCCTCCCTGTCAGGAGTTTGGTGGGGTTCACACCCCCAATCGCTCCTAACAATTTATCGTGCTGTGTTCAAAGGTTCCATCGAATACGGCTGCCAGGTGTTTCAATTTCAACGAAATCAAACGTTATTCCGATGCCTACAACGCCTCCAATGGAGGGCTATCAGAATCGCCATGGGATATCGAATCTCCACCCCTATCAATATAATACTTGCAGAGGCTAAGGAGGCCCCCTTAAGGAACAGATTTAAATTGTTGTTGTCTAGATTCCTCCTAAAGAGTTTCTTAAAGAGCGGCAATCCCATGATTAATAGTCTTCGCTACTTAGAGGACATTTCCTGTAACAGACGGAAAAGAATAAATGCCATACGATGCATTCCTATCTTTAAACTTTACATTGCTTTCAAATATTATAAAGGACGCATTAAACGCTCTGTTTTCCTTCTTGCCTTCTTGTACCCATACAACGTAACTATTTTTACACAAGAATACAGGGAAGTAGTTACCCATGTCAACGATTCCACCCCCAAAGAATTCATTGTATCTAAATTCCAAGAATTCCTGTATACCTTCCCTCAGGATACCACAGTGCTATATACGGATGGTTCTAAGCTGGGCACAGATGGCCCCACTGGAGTGGGCATTTATTCTCCAACGTTGCAGCTTAATTTTTCGCACTGCCTTCCGCCGGGCACCTCGATTTTTACTGCAGAAGCCTGGGCATTGCTCGTCGCTGTGAAGTCTATCTGTGAGGAACAGTGTGTCAGGGCTGTCATCTTTACCGACTCCAAAAGCGTTTTAGAGGCCATTGCTTCACCTAGAACTAATAACGATAACTACTTGATGTACTCTCTCAAGAACCAACTATACTTAGCCGACTCTTCGGGTATCCAGGTGGATCTTGTCTGGATCCCCTCTCACAGGGGCATCAGGGGAAACGAAGAGGTGGACGATCTTGCTAAACTCGGAGCTAGAAACGGTACTCGCATGGATATAAAGATTCCGTATACGGACACACTTGCGGAACCTAAAGTGAAGTAGAACCTAACTCCGTAAGACGGTTCCAGGATTATTTAAACGGAGAATTTCTGCAAAAAGGTCTACCATATGAACAACTCTACCGGGATACCTCACCGAAGACTTGGTACGCCAACCTCCCCTTGAAAAGAGAGGAAATCACTCTAATCAACCGCATCAGGTCTAACCACTACAATTTGAATGCCAGTTTGTTTCGCAAGAATATGGTCTGCTCGAGCGCTTGTCCCTGCGGAGATCCTCACCAGGATATCAATCATATAATTTTTTGCTGTCCCATCACCAATCCCAAGTCAGCCAAACTCATTTCATTCATTGATTCTACCTTCCCGAACGTTCTTAGAGATATTTTTCCCTTATTAAAAAAGCCTTCTGCTAAAATGTGCCATCTCTTGGCTTTTCTCAAATCCTCCAACCTCTGTATTTGAATCTCCCTCGCCCGGCTAGTATTTAGGCGGGGAGGGCGTCACTCAGCCATACCAACATACTATTTCTACGTTACTCATGCTTTAACTCACGCTACTCGCCGCTTGGAGCGGCTACATCGTTTCTGGCCGTATCGACTCCGTGGCAGGAGTCGGGGCCATTCATTAGCAAAGAAGCATTCGCTCGTGAGCTCTCGTACAGTGTGGACCTTTATGCGCCTGCGCTCTGCTGTTGTCTCCCGTGCTTCCCCGGCTTTGGCCTGCTTTTCTTGTTATCTGTGCTTTCCTCTTTGAGGTTTCTTTTATCCTTTTACGCGTAAGTACACTCTTTTTTGCCTGCTCTGTAGCCTTTTGTCCCTGCTATGCAGGAAGGTGTCTCTACCCCGCCGGATTCCGGTGGTGGCTCGGCACCCGTTGGTATACGAGTTTCTGCGTCTCTTGAGGACTTTAATGTTTTTTTCGGGCGCGCGAGCGGTGGTTATGATGCTGATGAAAATAAACAGCCTGAGACAGCACATTTAATGCCCCCGCCTTCGGCTAATTACCTAAAATCATCATCGCCAGTTGCATCACCCTCTTGCAAAAAGGCGGACATCAAACAAAAAAAGAAGGGCAAGAGGGGGAGGGACACGCGAATCTCGACTTCGCGTGATCTTTCTCCGTCCATTTCTACAGCCTCGATTTCTTCGTCGCGATCGCGCTCTCGCTCTCGATCCCGTTCTTCGCTGAGTGCATGTGGTGACCGTGAATCTAATCCTCCTTCGCTTAATAACGATATTCCTATGGATACGGATAATGACGAGGTGGACATTCAAACTTCGGCTTCGCGGGCTTCGCGGGCTTCGCCGAAAGCCGTTAGTGACAATAAAGGGGGAAAACCTCCGAGCAAGCGCGCTCGTGGCTCGACATCGGATGGTGATGAGCCCGCGTCTGGGATGCTGCATAACGCAAACGCTAACGATAACACTAATGTGACCATAGCTGATTCCGGCCACCCTAACATAACCTATGATAAAGGAGACCGCTCTCCTTTTGTGATATTCGTGCGGCGCATTGCTGACGGTTCTAATAATGATATGCGCCTAGATCCTATATCGGTCGCACGAATTGTCTCGCGATTCGCCGACGGAAAAATCTTAGAGGTTAAGTCGGCAGGTAGGAACAAAGTTGCTGTTCATTTTGGCGACTACGCAATTGCTAATCGTGCGCTTTCGCATCCGAGTATTAAGGAGGCCGGCCTCACTGCGTCCATTCCTTCATTTAACATTCTCCGTACTGGTGTTATTAGAAACGTGCCCCTCGACATTTCAGAAAATGACGTAGTGAACCTCTTCTCGTCCCAGTTTAAAATTTTATCGGCCAAACGCTTAAATATTAGAACTCGGAAAGACGGCGAACTAATCACTTCGCCTTCTAGAACTGTCCTGATTAAATTTCGTGGCCAAAACTTACCACGGGCTGTCACCTTTTGACATGTTAATTTTCCCGTTTACCCCTATATCCCTAGGGTTCTAATGTGTTTCTCATGTCTTAGATACGGTTACGTCAACGCGGATTGCAAAAGTAAGGCACGTTGTGCTCGTTGCAGTAATGAAAAACATGCTACGCCTGATGAGTGCCCTCGACTTCGGCTTCCTCCTCATTGCTGCAACTGCGGGGGTGAACACTTGCCGTCTTCCTCGGCGTGTCCTTCCTATTTGAGACATAAACATATCTACGCAGCTGCGGCTCTTGAAAATATTTCGTACGCTGAGGCACGCCTTAAACTCGGTGCCCCTTCTCTCTCTCTCCTTCTTCCTCTCCCCCTTCTAATATTTTTCATCTCTCTGACTTTCCTACTCTTTCACATTCTTCAACACAGCCCCGTTCTCCCGTAAACTATAACGATCTTATTGCTTTAGATTCAGCATACAATGCAAGCGAGCCCGTGGCTCGAACCCATTTCGGATCGCTCTTTTGCCGCTGTAACTAGAAAGTCCTCTTCCACTTCTACTTCTAATGGTTTTTTACAACAGCCACCTCCGCGGGAATATCTCTGCTCACTCCTCTGTCACTCTTAGTCAACACAGTGTCTTGCCTCCTAACAGGAGCAGATCCATGGACCAGCGGGCTGTGAACTCCCGCGATCTATTACGTGAGGCCCATAAGGGTGAAATCACACGGCGCGTCATAGGGCTACGGAATACAGAGTGCGTTATTGAAGCAACCAATCAGCGATATTCCGCACTTTTCTAACACGCAAGTTTTGTGTGCTATGTTCACATGATGCGTCAAAGATGCATCCAGGATGAATAAATTTAGAAATTTCTAACTTTATGTTAATAATTTGCCTATTAAAATAAAATATAATTTCTCAAATTGTAAAAACAATTATTACTGTTGTGATATTTAATATTTTACAATTAATATTTACAATCTCAAAACGATGTTTTAATCAGCTGTAAAGAATTTACTATCCTTTTTCCGCAACGTGTGAACAGGGCACGCCGAAATCGCACGTAATGCGTCATCCGTCATTGTTCTTCATCTCTTGATCTTGAATATATTTGCGCAAATTTGATGCAATTAAGCTATCATACAGTAACTAATTTTTTATCATCATGGATAATAAAATAATGATAACTGAAGCTATTAAGCACTTAATAAAAATATACTTGAAAACTCCAATGATGCACTATCGAAAGGAGAAAATAAGGTTAACTTTGCTCAAATTATACTCAATTTACGTTGCCTTGTCAAAAAGAAAATCCAAAAGAAGTGTATGGGTCAGGCCCATTTATTCAGTAGAGCAGCGGTTTCGCCAATGTGATAGTAACAATTTAGTTACCATGCTGAGAGCAACTGATCCTTCGCTGCATTTTAATTATTTGAGAATGGATGTTGGCACCTTCGAGCATCTTCTTTCAATAGTAGGCCCTGGAATTGAAAAGCAAACAAATATTAGAGAACCAATTGTTTCTCACACAAGGTTGCAAATTTGCTTGAGGTATTTAGCCAGTGGAGACAGCATGAGATCAATAGGATATGCATTTCGAGTTTCTCCAAACACTGTTTCGCAAATAATTCATGAAACTTGTGATGAAATCTGGCTTAAATTAAAGGATTTAGTTATGCCAATACCAAGCAAGGATGCATGGACAAAGATAGCAGAAGATTTTGAAGCAATGTGGAATTTCCCTCATTGCATGGGGGCAATAGATGGGAAACATATTGTAATAGAGGTAATAATAATTTATTCAGACATATCTTTTGTATTTAACATTCATGAAATAGACGACTTTAAAATTTAAATTACAGGCTCCTCCTCACAGTGGCTCCTTCTATTACAATTATAAAAAAACCCATAGTTTGAATCTTACTGGCATTGCAGATGCGCACTATAGGTTCATTTTGGTAGATGTAGGAGCAGAGGGTCGCCGTAGCGATGCTGGAGTTTTTGCTAATAGCAAATTAAAATCAGGACTAGATGCAAATACTTTGAATGTGCCTCCATCTTCTCCAGTTGATCAATACGAGTTACCATTTGTTTTGGTGGCTGATGAGGCATACCCGCTGTCACCGTACTTGATGCGACCTTATCCAAAAAGTTCACAACTTGATTTGAAGAAAAAAGTATTTAATTATCGTCTCAGCAGGGCCAGACAGGTTATTGAAAGAACTTTTGGCATACTTGCAGCAAGGTGGCGAATTTTTCGAAGACCAATCAATACCTACGTCTCGAAAGCCGAAAAGATAGTGTTGGCCACTATCTGCTTACACAATTTCATCATCACTAAGGAACTTCAAAAGGAAAGGCGCCCTCAGGAAAGACAATATTTACAATATAATGGACACGACAGGCAGCAAACATCGCTTGGCATTATTAGAAATATAGGAAATCAGATTAACCGAGATGTTATTTCACGTAACTTGTCCAGTATTTACAGAGAAAGATTTGCCAACTATTTTGTAAATGAAGGCGCTGTACAATGGCAATGGGAGAAAGCTGAGAATAATGAATTTTAAAATAAATCTGCAGAAAATGTATAGATGAATGTGTATTTTAATTACCTACATAAATAATTTTGTAAGTAAACATGAATCCGATACAGTTTTGTACTTTATGTTTTTTCCAAGAATGAGAATAAAAATGTTACATCGAGATAATAATTTTCTTTATAAATATAAATTATATAAGTCCTGCCTCTTCTTCTGCTTTTAATGCATCCTAAATAAAAAATATTCACAGAATATTATTAAGCACCAAGATCCATTTTGACCGTAGATGACCTTCTTCACTTATTGTGTTTGAATAATATAATAATATATTTCATCAATTTCGTTTGATGACAAATAATTTATTATACATTATATATATACATATATAATACGTTGTATGTAATATATGTATATATATAAATACATATATAAACTTACATTACATACAACATAATCGAAGTAATAATTAAAATAATCCAATTTTAGAAAAAAGTTACTTAAGTGCTAAAGTAAAACTATCTATTTACGTTTAACATGTTCTGAGAAGCTGGTAAAACTGGACACACTTGAGTTCATTCCTGATATATCCTCCTCATCATCTCTTACATTCTCCAGTGATTTCAACGTTTGTTGAAATTGGAGTTACTGGAAC
>NW_017257708.1:1455219-1455444 GCF_001594055.1 Mycetomoellerius zeteki | reverse complement strand
TAGATGTGAAGGAGATCGAAGAAGCAGAGGTCCGAGTTCTAAAATTGTTACAAGATACTACATTTCCTAATGAAATCGCAGCCCTGAAAGGTGACGGTCTAAAAATTAAGAGCCGGTTCGTCGCGTTGAGTCCGAGGATTTATAGATCAGAACGGCGTAATGCGAGTCGGAGGACGCATTCAGAATGGCGAGTTAACGTTTTCACGGAAACATCCAATACTGCTG
>NW_017257708.1:1439691-1451354 GCF_001594055.1 Mycetomoellerius zeteki | reverse complement strand
ATCAATGTAATGGCTTTCCATCTCGCAGATTGCGATTTTCTCTCTGACATTTTGAAACAGAAATTCGTTTATCGAAATAGATATGATACAAAGTACATTCCAATATTCAGTAAGTTTTGATCTTTTTTCTGGTACTTTATTATCTTTAATTAAAAACCTAACAATTTTATTTCACAATATTGTTATATTTAGATATATTATATTCTAAGTAATTATTTTTATTGTTTTAATTTTAAGTAATTTATTTACATAAAGTAATAAATATATGTTGCATTAGTTTTTGCATTGCTTGTAGTATAACGCAGACATAAATAATTAATAGTATTTTGTATAATTGGTAATAGTGTGTTTAAATAATTTTATTTCATATGAATTACTTAAATAAAAAATTTTTTAACCGTTTGCTGCTCTATTCGCTTCATTATTTCATGTAAATTAAATAGTTATGGCAAATCTCTAATTGTAAATAAATCTATTTGATTTCAGTCGTCAATTCACTCAGATATGTTTAATCGATTTCTTAACTTTTTATATCATCAGATAGACAGATCTGCTTGGTTCCTGTCGGCAAAGTAATTGCAGTTTTTGTATGTCAGTTCTGCCTTTCTATCGATGAAACCTGCAGTAAATATTTAAAAAAAATCTGTTTTCACAACAAACTTGACTATTTAAGAAACTACCAACGTGTTGTGAACTTTTTATTAAATACAATAAACAAATTTGCATTTTTATTTAAATGATATATACGGTAAAATTCTTAATAGAAAGATAAAATTTTTAGATATAGAATTTGACAACAAGCAATAAATTAAATATTATTCGCTGTTATCTATTGAATACTGTTGACTTAAGTCCAAATAATAGACTTAAGAATATGTATACACTGAATTTTATACACGATTATCCAGTGTCACTTCTTTAGCATTATCGTATATGATTTATTTCTTTGTGTTAATGATTTACTTATTTCTTTTAAGTCTAAACCTTTTCATATGTTAGTAAAATGCTAATATTTGATAAAAAAATCGATTTGTGTAAGAAATACACAAAAAGCGCAGAACGCATCATGTTTTCCATGAAGAAAAAAGGTGCGGAGAAGAAGTTTGGAAGATACCTGGTCTACCCCACGTTAAGCAAGGATGTGCAAAAGGATTCCGAAGTACGTACATAGAACGAACGTTTTATTACAGTTTTCATCCGCAGATTAGCCCCTTTGGAACCATTGATACTCGAGAATCCGGCAGTTTATAGCCCCTCATAAAATCTATTTGGTGTTTCCGACTCAGGCCGACTGGACTCAGGCAAGAATCGAACAAAAAGGTATCTTTACGTTGGCGTAGATGCGAGGAATTTCTAAGTATGTGCGCTACGTAAGGCCTATGTTACGTGTGTCTCTGGGTCTCCAATTACGCGCAGGTTGCCGATCGGGTGTCCTTCCTTTTCAAAATTTAATTCTTGAGGATACCAAAGGATAACGCCAATGCACACAAGTCCAGTCTTGCCCATCCCCGTCCCCGTTTTTCCCGTTATCTTTGACGCCGCGAACAACGTTTTCACGTACGTTCCGCGAATATCATGACAGTCCCTACAGCCTTTTGTAGTCTCCTCGCATTCCGAAAAATATGACGGGGATCTACCTCTTCTCGAGCGGCACAAAGGTGAACAGATGTGCCACAAATGTATAACTTTCGTACCTTTTCATTTTACAAATTTAACAATTTTCAGATTTGAGATGTGTAACAAATATTTAAATAACCATCAATATATATTCTTATAATTTAGAATATATGCAAACAATTTGGGATATGTAGATTCTTTGCATTTTCTTATCGAGTTAAATAAGTTTATCAAATGTCATATTAACTTCATAATAACTTCATCAGATGATAAATAAAACGTGACTTTAAACAGAATTTATATTTACTTTTGTTTATTGTGTCGCAGTTTTAAAATAAGCAGCGAGAGAGGCCTTTGTCGGCACGATGTCGCTGAATAAATTTAATCCGAACGTTTTTTTTTCAGCTGTACATTCCTAATGTTCGCTACTTTCAATACATCACGTGTAATACATAAAACGTGCAACATCAAATCGCCATGTTTCCAAGAATACTACAGTGGATAAATGAATAGAAATCACATTCTCATCAAAATCCAGATTACGAAATTTTATGAGACACGATATCATACCATTGTAAAAATTTTTATGTATTTCATTTCTGTCTAGACGCGCGAATATCAATCAATGATTTTTTTTTTATCGCGGTCCTTGACAAATAAGTTCGAAGCGAACGGCAATGAAAACACGGCGATGCAAAAATCCTGATGTATCGTCACTTTTAATATCATTCGCGGCGGCATCCCCTCACATTCCTCTTCCGCAGAAAGAATGATACATCGCCGATGGCAAGGTATTATATCGAGCCCTCGTATAATCGACACTAGCGATAATTGAAGCACAGATACGGTTATGCGCAGCACGTCCATTAATTCTCCGCAGTGCTCATTTCTCATTCCGTCGGGCGTAATCGTCAGATTCATCCGAGACCTTGCATTCCATTATTTGTCAACGAAATTATTCTGACACAAATAAAGCAAAATAATTAAACAAAATAATTTATTCCATATATTTTTATATTTATTTATTGTACATACCTATTTTTTTTATATATTTCCATTATATAAAAAATTAAAATGGGGAACTTCTCTCTCGACACTTTTGATGAATTATTTAAAGGTTATCTGCGATTTAAAAATTATCTGCGATTAAAAGCAGAACAATTCCTTATAATTTTAAAAATTCTTATTGAAGTATAATCTTTTTACACAAAATTCTTGTTCTTCGTGTTGCTGTAATGTCGATTTATATCAATTCAATATCGTTTGAAAAATTATTTGACGTAAACTCTATTTTATCTAGCTCTAGTGAAAATTTGTTTTTTATTTAAAAAAAGCATGATATAAATGTTTTATATTGTCATGGAAAATTTTTTATTGTCATCTGGAAAATTTGGAAAAGTTAAGGAATTTCAAAATTCATTTTTTATGGATAAATTAATTTATTTAGCATCGAGTCTCCATGTTAGGCGATTTATAATTTGCATCAGATTTCAAAATATAATTTCAGATATAGGTACATTGTCAAATAATCACGCACTGAAACGTGCGTCTGTAAACAAAAATTGCATCTTTCCTTGTTTTTTACTTATGCATAACTTTGATCGCTATCCGTCACAAAATGATCACAATTGCATCGACTAATTTTTTAAAACTGTTACTCCATAGTTATGATCATGTTTACGGAACGAACTTTTGAGAGTCTCGCCGTCGGGAAGAAATCATCGGGTCGTGTCGCATAAACCGCGTAAAGTTGTCGGTTCGCCGGCGACAGACCAGCTCGATTGCATCGAAGTGTCGGGGGTTGGTTTCAGGATGAAGTGAGGAGGAGGAGGGGGACACAGGGTGGACTGGGGTCGGACATCGATCTGGTAGTTAACTTCAGTGCCCCCGCGGGACTCGTTGCCACCTTTGTCTGTGCTCGCGGTATGCGTGGATGGGGTACGGATCTGGACCTGGGGTTGATGATTCGCGTGCTCGCATAAAATGCATTACGCGTTTTTACGTTTGTGTTTACACGCAATCACTAACGAGACTCGTTCTCTGCCCACGGCGAGACAGCGACAACTCCAATGCGGAGAAACAAGCAATTCGCTAAAGGGACAGTCCGCACTCCGTAATCCCTAAACCAGAATTAAACCGATAGTATGAATTGGATAATCTCGGATTGATTGCTTGCAATCGCATTCGATTTTCACGTCAGGATGCGATTAACTAATTTTTTCCGTATTGCTATATCAATTTATATTTAATTTATCATTACCGCAATTATTAATGAGATAATAGACGTCATGCATGCATTGATGATTAATTCATATATCTCAAATTATATTTGGAAATCTGATATAAATTATAAATCGCCTAAGATGGAGACTAGATGCTAAATAAAATATTTAATTTATCTACAAAGAATGAATTTTGAAATTCCTTGACTTTTCCAGGTTTTCCAGATGACAATAGAAAGTTTTCCATGACCAATATCAAGTATGTAAATTTTAACATTTATAAGTAGGAATTGTAGGAATTGTAAGAAAGCAATCCTATATTATTAAAAAATAACTCAGACAACACAGAGTCTAAAATCATACGTCTTTAAGATGTCTTATGTCTCGTTTTTAGATATGTGTTTTTTGGAACATATACATTTAGATATTTAATAGCTCAGTTGTATAATGAAATCTTGGATACAATTAAGGCCAACATAAAATTAATGAGTATTAAAAAAGAATGCAGTTCTAATAAAAAAGGATGATCAAATATAAAAATACTGATTAAAATATAAATTTTAATTATTTTATTAAAATTGTTTTGACTATTTTAATTATAATGTTACAGTTGAAAGTAAAAAATATATTTAATAAAATACGTATCTTAATTATAACAAAGTTTAATTGAAGTGAATTAAGTTTCGTATTAAACTGTGTATAGAAATTAAAACAAAAAATAGACTTGACATTGTTAGAAATTTCTACATTTAAAAAGGAATAATTACATTTCTTTTAACATAATGACCGTTGCATGGCCTAGTATATAGTTTGCAATAGGGTAGAGCGGGGCTATTTGAGCATAGGGGCAAGTTGGTCAAATGCAAATATCTAAATAACCAAAATATATATAGATACATCTATGGTTGCGTAATGTAGCACAAAGACAGAGATTACTGTATCTTAATAAAATAATTTGTGTCCGCCTGTCAACAGCCAAATACGTGCGCTTTTTCATTTTTGTATATCAAAAGTAAAGTTATTAGGTGAATATTCTTTTTGGTCTATATGGTAATTAAAGCGATTGATTATAATCAAATGTGTTTTTTGGATATAAGTTATTATCGTATTTTTTAACTTTAATGTTAAGTTGCTATTTTATTTACAGTTTTTTAGTTATAAAAAAGTATTTCAATCAACACCGGTATGGGGCTTGTTGGGCCAGTATCTCATAATTAACCTTACAAACTCAGCTTAAATGAAATCTAGCTTTATCAATGCTTTTTATTCTATGTTAACGATTAAACATATATTTTACGTTTAATTATTATTATAAAGAGTAAAGATTTTAGTTTTTCTAATTTTGTTAATTAAAGCATTCAAAAAGAAAGAATATTACAAATTATTATATTTAAGATGCAAATAATAAAAATTTGATTAATACACACATAATCCTTTCATGGCTCAACTTATCCTTCGAGAATGCTCAACATGCCCCATAGATGGGGCATATTGGTCCACTTTGCATCCTTGTAATTAACGTAATTTTTTTCTTATTTACGAGATTAAGGATTTATAAGTACTTAATTATTGAGCCAGATGAATGTACAACGTTTTAAAATAAAAAATTTACCATTAGTCTATCATAATTGTGTGAAGATTTATAATAATTTAAAGAAAAAGTGTCACAACTAGCCCTGCTCTACCCTACTGACTAAAAAAAAATCAGTATTTGACTATAAATGTTAGATAGCTTATTTAAAAAATTATAATAATTATTTTAAATAAAAGTATTTTACGGGAACTGAGTAAAAAAAGCTCAAAATTCCAGATTCTTTTATATTTTCCCTGACTTTTCCAGGTTTTACAATTTAAATTTCTATGATTTTTCTTGGTTTTTCCCGTTTTTCAGGTCTGTGGCAATCCTGTTTATCACAATTGCTCCGAAAAAAAAAATTAATGCACTATTTTTTGTTTCGAACTACGTAATATTCGAATCCGTAATTTATTCGCCCGTGAAGCGATCATATTCGATATTAAACGTATGAAGCTATCTCTATGATAATCAGTTGTTCAGAATCGCAATCGATCGCTTTATATTCTTCGATTATTCTATATATTACCTTTAACCATCTACTTTACTCGCCTTCGACTAAATTAGCAATACCAAGGAATGAGAAATAACCGAAACAATCTAATTCTCATAATTTGTTAAGAAATGCGACGAATATAATCCAGTTATAAACAAAGTAAAGTATATAAATAAAAACCGATTATTTTTCAAAGCTAGAGTTTGTAAACTCGAATATTTTCGAGGCAAATTCTTGCGATAATATTTTTTTTCGGTTTCTTACGTACCGTTCACGGGCATTTCAAAATCAGACAAATGATCAGTACTGTATCCACCGTGAAGTAATAAACACATATTATCAGACACGCGCTCATTGTTCTTTATCTCAGTATTAACCTCGCATTTATTCGTGGAAAAACTTCGAATTGTATGGAATGGCACACGAAATCAATTTTTACAAGATGCAAAGAAACAGTTTTTTCCGATTGCAAGGGATTGGCGTACAAAGAAAAAGGTTAGTGCACATGACATTATATGATCCAGGGTGCGGTCGAGTTGCTGCTACGAATGCTCCGAAGCATTTTTTTATTGGTTAATTAGTAAAATTCTTTCTTCCGATTAGTCAATCAAATGCTTCGAAGCATTCGTAAACTGCGTTCTGTGTGCGTATCTGCGTCGGGTATGCGAAATCAGGTAGATAAAGACGAGTATCAAAATGTGTTAATAATCCGTTACAGATATGATCATCGATGCTCTTGATCGACTAATCATCTATCGTCAAGTCTTGTTGCGTCGGATTGTATCGGCGTCCGCGCGCGCGCGCGCGCGTTCCCGTTTTATATCTCTATTCTCTCTAAATTCTTTGAAGTGAAATCTTACTCTAAAGAAAATTGAGCCAACTTTGAAAAAGAATGACTCAGTTTTCAATTTTTAAAAATGAGATTTCACTTTACAGAATAAAATTTATTATAAAAGTTTTAAAGAGCATGTATTTTCTGATTTACATCAACAAAATGGAAATACGGGGCAAGCATTAAGCGCTAGTTGCATCAATGGGAGATCGAAATCGATCAAACCGATCCATAGATAATAATCATATTCGAGTAACGCATAATTAAGACCGCGTTCAAATTCGCCGTAATGATGAATGTGACGCCGAACTATTTTCAAATTCTCAACCGAAAATTCAATACGCGCATAGATTAATATTAAGAGCAATGATTGAATTTGATACAATTTCGATGAGTTGCGATCCATTACGCTATATAAATACAGGAAAAAAATAAGGATTGAAGCAACGGTTGAACACTTTGAATTATTCGAAGTGATAAATGAGGAGCAGCAATATTGTTCGACGATCGAACGGTAAGTCAATTCTGTTATTACCGAGTAAAATGTTTTTGTTGGCTGTATAAAATTTTACAGTATAACATAAAATTTAATTATAATAGTATTGTAATACTTTTAAGGCTTTCACGGATATTTTCTTCAGAGGTGCCAAAGGGTTTGCGAGTTAATATTATTGCCGTGTCGCGATCCATTGGCAATGCCAACGTTTCAATGCGCTCCTCGTCCTGATGAAGTGAACGGCAAAATTTACGAAACGTTGACATTAGCGATGGATCACGACACGGCAATAATATTATAACATAATCTAAAATTTTATACAATGTTTGAATATGATTTGTCAAAAGACGAGTAAAAGATACATAATTTATTAAGAATTGACAAAGAGATGGCTCGGACAATTGAAAATTCAATTTCATTGTGGGAATATATCATCTATCTACAAAAAATTATATTATTATAGTACATGTTATTATTATAAAATACTGAATAAAAACGGATCACATTCTTATAAACATTATTTTAACAATATCACTTTGCATTAAAAAATGAATTAAAAATACAGGATTTTTTGCGCGCACGTTCACAAGAAAAAGCATTATTATCATACAACAATGTTATAATTCAAAAAAGACTGGACAATTTTTGGATTGCATCAATAAAAAACATTTCTATGGATAAAAAAGATTGTAACAGACAAGATTTATTCTTAATTACTATTCGGAGATTTAAATATTACATCGGTATTTTTTTCATGTTAAAAAACAACAAATAATATTATTTGCTAATTTTACAATTATGGAGATAGCGTCTTGTCGAAGTGATCGTCACTTTATTGTGTAAATATTCGCTATAAGAAATATACGAAAAGTCTAGCGAAAATATAGACTTCGCGGATGTTATCGTAATATTCAAGCGGTAGCTTGCTTTAATTAACAAATATAACACTATTATATTATACTATTATATTAAGATATCAAATTGGAAATGATTATCCTCATATCGACATTATCCATCTACACAATCCATACCTTACCTTAAGGCACATATATTTTTTTAATTTTCTTTACAAACACATTTATATACAAACGTACGTATTTACAGTTAAATTAAATTAACAGTTAATTAATTTACAGTTAATTTAAATTTATCTACCGGTTCACGGGTACGCCTAAAGTCGTGGCAATCCGATCGTCGTACGTGCGATACTGACAATTGCTATTATTTTCTCCATCATCATAATATAGTTATTATGATCAAAGCTGTGAGCACTCACTTATTAGCTTTTGCGCAACGACGCAAAAAATGTAGATACTCAATATAACGAATCGCATAGAGTTATAATACAATAAAAAATATGGTATGACTATGTTACCGATCTGTTGAGAAAAAAAAATAAAAAAAAAGAAAAAAGGGAAAAGCACGCGTCATGACAAACGTACGTAAAAACATATACTTTTGCGCGGATAATGTCGATACAGAAAATTAACGATCAATCATAATAAATGAAGTAATGGTTAATTTGTGTGATGTCATGCGCACTTTTTATCTATACACTAACGTTTATGTATACGTTCCAGCGCCACGTGTACATAAGTAGAGCGTACCTTGCGCTTTACGTTTACGGAGCGTCGTAAATTACGCTGATGACTAGTAGAGATACAAGAGTGATATCCAAAATTTTCGAGCATCCAGCGCTCGATGAATTGATTTGAATCCGATCCGAATTAACTCTTCAGCTGAATACTGCGCGCCTCTATTATTTATATATAAAATAATATATATTTCGCATATACCTATTTATATAAAGAATAATACGCGTACATACAGATCTAGCGGGAATCGAAACAGTTGCAGTAAAGGCAAGTGAAATTTACGACGCTTCTCACAAGTTAATTTACAACGTCGTTTTGTGTCGATGGAGAATAAATCCGTGCAATGTCATAATTGTGGCGTATCTTTCTCTGTAAATTACTTATAAAGAAGCTCTTTTGCATGCCGTAGTTAAAGAGTTAATACACTTTGTTTGGATAACTCAATTATTTTCGGATACTACTGTCCCTATCTTAAAGCTAGACTACACGCGTAATTCTTGAGATTCGCGCAGACGGTCGGATCTCCCTATTATCGGGATAGTCAAACAAACTGTCTATTTTTAAACTTTTTCCCCTCAATCCCCCCTAATATCCAGGTACAATTACGAAACACGATCGTATAGTAGGTTGCATGAATATCTAAATACACGATACGGACGTACATTTTTAGATTCTACTCGGAATTGCCAAGTACAAAGACATTCATGCAGTCTACACTCGATATTCACTTTCGACTTTAAACCTTACGCCGAATGAAATATTAGGAACAAGAGTGTATAAATATTATTAAATAAAGAAAAATAAAAAATATTTCTAATATTTTATTTCTGTAATATTAAAAATTTATCATTGTTTCTAATATTTCCTCCATTGTGTGCGCAGGGCTTTAGGCTCTTGCGGAATTAACGGTGTCGTAAAATATCGAAAGCACGACCGTTATATTGACGGGGATCGCCGTGGACATAAACCCGATGAAATTAGTGAGATCAAAGTTTTTTTCCACGATCTGTAATCCACGAACGATCCGTTTAACAACGGTCGTTTATCACAGGCCGTTGTGTGCGAGAGTTATATTTAATCATCTTACACGCATTTTATAATTATCTTACGGTATCCATTCGCTTATCCATTCGCAAAACCCTTTGTACGTTGTGCTCGAAGCGATAAACAGTAGATACCTCACCGTCCCATTTGCATCATCCCATCTCATGAGTTGTTCGAACTTCCGGGGAGAACTTCGGAATTCTCGGCAGCAGATACTTTTACATTGGATTGGAATGTCCTGGATATTGCATAGGCAGTGTCGTGGGCAGCGACGCCGATTGCGACGTAGGCTGCGACAGTGTCGTAGGTAAAGATGTGGGTAGAGATGTCGACGTCGTAGGTGTTGAAAGAGGCACGGAAGAAGTGTTCTCGTTGGTCTGCATCAGACCGCCCAGCATCCCACCCATCTCTGTTCCACCGGTGGAATAACCCATCATACCTCCAGCCACCACCTCCACCGTCGTGGAGGTCGCTACCGCGGCCGCCGCTGCAACGTCTTGCGCTCTCATCTGCCGCTCTCTTATTTGTTCTTGCTGCTTTTTCATTAGCTTCCGCTCTTTCGCCCGTCGATTTTGGAACCAGATCTTTATCTGCATAGAGTTGATCCGTTTAATGATCGTCCTATGCAATAATTTGAGAATTTTCATTGATAAAGGAACGTGACTTACCTGACGTTCCGTGAGACCGAGTTGAGCAGCGAGGTCCGCCTTACGTTTGATAGTGGTATAATGATTCATATGAAACTCTTTTTCTAATTCTAGCCTTTGATAGTCCGTGTAGACCACTCGGTATTTGTCTTTTGTGCGAGTCTTTCCTGAAAAAAAGGCAGATAACGACCGATGTTATTACGCGGTTAATATCTATCATACTGATTCTCTTGTCAATAATGCGTTAAAAAGATAACGTTTTCAGCGAGTATACTGCGTGGCGACATTAACAAAGTAAATGTTTCGTAATTAATTTCACGTCAGATTAAAGAATGTGAGAGACAGTAATTTGCTTAAGTCATTCCGCAAGAAGATCTATACATGATATAAACATTTACTTGCTAATTCTTAATGTAATTGTGAATAACATATGCTAATATAAATTAAAGAGGAAGAAAAATGAAAAAACAATGGAAGAGCTGTATAAATTTTTGCCAAAAATATTCTGATTGCAATGAGTAATTCATTTCGTTCAAGTTTTCATTCAAACATATTAGAAAAATCTAATTTATTATATACACGTAACATTACAGAGAGAGAGAGAGAGAGAATGTATATTATACAGGGTGTTTCCAAATTAAATGGCAAAACTTCGGGAGCGTGTAGAGGAGTAAAAAACTAAGAAAAAAAGTCCTATAGACATATGCTCGTTTTTGCTCCGTTTCAGAGAAATCGAAAAAAAATGTTTACATTTCTTGCCATATCTAGCACCGACATATTTGATTACATTTTCCACTTTCTGTTATGAATTTGTCAGTCGCTCTTTGAAAGCCTTTAACAGTAGATGAATTTTGTCTTTTGCAATATGCCGCGTACGTATTCTAATAGTGAATATGCTGATATGGTTTTTGTATACGGTTTCTGCAACGGTAATGCTTTAAAGGCGGTGCGAGAATATGCACGACGATTTCCAAACAGAAGAGTGCCAAACCGAAGAGTGTTTATGTTGACATTTAATAGATTGCGAGAGACTGGAACATTTTCAATTCGACAAGAAAACAACCGATTTCAAGCAGCGTTACGAAGAGATTTGCAGGCAGGGAATCGTATTTTACAACATTTTGACAATCATCCTGAGACC
>NW_017257708.1:1402399-1439222 GCF_001594055.1 Mycetomoellerius zeteki | reverse complement strand
CCATTTAATTTGGAAACACCCTGTATATTAAAATAATGTTCATCCCATTTTAATTATTTTTAGCAAGAATTTAATTTAACATTAATATTTATATTAATTATACTTAATACAAATGAAAAAATTGCGTTAAAAAAAATATGAAATAGTTATTTGAAATAATTAGAACAGTATACAAAATTTATAATTTAGAGTAATTATTTGTCTTAATATAATTAATTACCTTAAAATTGTAGTTAGTGACAAAGTAGTATGAAAGTAATGAAGATTAAAAAAAATAAAATATTAAGATAGCAATTAAGGAAAATAATTGCTACCTAATATCATCAATATTTTCATATATTGCCTTTCATGATATTCGTTGCTCTTAAAATTAATTTTAATTAAAAATTTTACAAATATATATAATGAAACGTCAATAGCTATACATATAAAATATACTGTCACATTAATAGCTTGCATCTGAAACGATTATAATCATGCTCTAAGCACATAAAAATTATTAAAAAAGAAATAGGAAGATATATAGAGTTATTAACTTCTAATGTCGATTAATTTATATTTTATGATAGTCGTAATTATTATGGTAAAAGAAAAGGCAACGCACACATATTATACACATACACATACAAAATTACGGTAACTTGAATAACGGCATTTGCAGAATGAAAGATGCATCTATGATTTGCAATGAATAACCCGAAGCGCGATTATTTCTTATGAGAGGAAACGACGTGCCAGAAGGCGGCAAAAAAAAAAAGAAGAGAAGTGGCTGGCAATCGCACAGTGTGAATGCGTTTCTTACGACGTGGCATTCTTGGTGGTAACACGCGCACAAAATATAGAATGGAGAGAGAGGAAAAGGGAAACAGGGATGTAAGAATGTGTGTGCGCGTGTTTGTGCGTGTGAGAACGGCAAGAGATGGCTCAAGAGAGAGGGACACGATTAGATAAGGCTCCGCCGGCGAGATCAAAGGCGTGCACGTTAATCCACCACTCCTCGATAAGGGAACTCCGAGGCCTTCGCGGCGTTACGAATAAGCAAGCGACCTTAGACTTTTCGTTGGTACACAGAATGGCTACAGTCTGAGACAGTATGGCTGGTATCGGGGCAGCAGGATATCCTTGTGGCAAGGATGCGCAGCAAGAATGGCAAGGAATGGCATGGATAAATAATAGAGTCAACCCACAAAAGCCAAGAATTCATAAAATTTAATTGAAAACATCCATTTTAATCAGAAAAGATATCTGATAATCTTCGAGATTTGATATTACTTTGAACGCTTCTTCTTGATTTTTCTTTGTATTTTCTCCTTAAATCATGATTATGAAATTAAATCTTGATATCAAGAAGAAATCAAGTGATAAAATCCGAATTTGTAAAATAAAATTTTAATTCATTTCTTTTTTATCTAATTATAATTTTTGGATTGAGAATTTTTGTGAGATATAAATTGTGAAAATATCACAGCTCTCTATCGGTCAGAGATTTGTGAAGCAAAAAAGAACATTTCATAAAGACTTTCATAAAATATTTTCATTGTCTAAAGTATGTAATTATATATTTTAATTTTATATATATATTTTAATAATTTTAATTATATATATATATACATGAATTTATTTGAAGAAAAGCATGGAGTTCAAATCGATACTTATATACGCGTTTAAAAAATAAATTTTACAAAGTTTACAAATGTCTTTATATAAGTCACTTACGAAAGATTTATCTTATTTGTAAGATGTCTTTCTTATACACGATTGTGTAGAAAATTCATGCGAGGTAATGTAAACAATGAGAAAGAATCTCTGAAGAATTAGGCGATACGTTGGCGTTTGTGTAATACACACGTCGAAGCATGCGGTGTTCGTTCATGGTTAAATCCGTATAATCTGTTCAAATAACGCAGCAATATATTACGAACTGTCTGGTTTCGAGTTTTCATCTAGTCAGATTGAGATTGAGAGATTGTTATCGCGGGCACTTCCAGCTCTGCGTATCTATGATAATACTTGAATCACGTCTTTGCTACACACCCCATGTGAGAGATGTACTATATAATGAATTGATGTGTTCACTACCACTATATCTTATCTGCTACCGAGTTTTTCGATCAACTGATTTCTAATTTCAATTTTGAAATGTAAGCTAGAAAGTTCAGTCATTATTACTTAATTATATTAAAATGTAATTAAATCAATAATCGTAAAAAAGGCATGAATCAACTATCTTATGAATAAATTAAGAAAAACTCACGTTATTTCTACGTAAAAAAAAATATTGTGCCCAATTTGAAGACATCAGTTAAACAGCATCTACAAACTATTTAATTTGTAATGGTTTTTAAGAGAGAGAAATAAAAATCTTTCTTTCTAAGAGAGAACAAGTAGTTGTCCAATAGCTTTTTCTCCTTTTTAAAAAGAAGTATTGTCACTTAGGAAAAATTTTCGCAATAATCGACTATTTTGTGATTGCGTAATACCTAGTTTAAATCTCTGTTATATCAATAAAGTGTAACACGAGATAAACGAGGAATAAATATTAGACAGTGTTCGCCATGGTTTTTGTCAATATGATATCACGTAATGTAGCTTGGATTTTTCCTTTTCTCTCGCTCTTTTTTTCTGTTACGCTTCGCGCATTGTTAGACGTGCAAATATTTGACGCGTTAAGAGCAAACGTCGCGTAGCCTGATGCACGTAAACAAACACATGAAACATCCTTACAGCTTATCAAAAAGCAGACTCTTTATCTTTGAAGATTGTAATCGAATCAAAAAAAATTCCAAACTCTATGCGGTGCTGGTCTTAATTACAATAGATTTCTCGCGTAACAGATACTCGCCATGCCACGCTCGCAAAGATAATTTCGCGATTCCGAATCAATTTTTATCGCAAGGCAAAAAAAAAGTTGTATTATTCATTTATGTGATATATGTATTAAAAACTGAATTGAAAAAAATCAGCTGTTTTTAAAATCAAATATTAGCAACAAACTGTCCCAAAAAATAAAGCTTAATTTCGTTATTATGCAATTTTTGTAAATCAAGAAAAAAATGAATGAGATTAATATAATGAACTTAAATATAATATATTATATATTATTTATTATATATAATATATTATATATTATTGATTTACAATCATTTCAATTTGCTATGCTTATATAGATTTGATTATAAAATTACTTAATAGATAATGTTACTAATTATCCAGATTATTACTACAAAAATATACATATATCACAATAAATGCAATTTAATATATAATATTAAATTGCAATGTTTTAATATCGAGGGTGAATGATTTGCTTCTTCGCTGTAACAACATCCGACACGAAGGGGAGACTTAAGAAATCGACGTTTCTAGTTTCTGAAACTTTTTCACGGTTAACGGAGCAACTTTGTGCGACTCCGAGTTGAACTTTTTACATTCGGAGGAGTCCGTCGGCAAGTCTCAAATGGTTTGCACAGCGTGGAGGCTGTTGTTCAAGAGGGCAAGTCATCGGTTTTTTTCGTCTCACGCATAGGTCATGTAAACGTATGAGTTAGGAAGGATTACCGTCGGCGTTTTTCATCTTACCGATATCATACCTACGATTATCCGGCCCCGGTGACGCGCTAATCGCGACCACGATGCATTAGATGCTCTCAATAGCGCTGTTGTATTACTTTTAATTCGACAAAGCAGGCAACAATTATTGATATTTTAACTTATATATTCTAAAATTAGTAACTAACACCAAAAACATTTCTAGTCAATCTCTAATCTAACGTGTGATATTGTTACTCGCTACAGTTTATCATCGCGAACAGAGCATCAAGGACTTCTTAAAATATATCTAGCTCGTTAGACCCGTCATTGTCTATACTCTATACTTTCGAATGAACGAATCCTACGGAGCTATTTCTCCCGAGTATCCGTGCGCGAAATGCGAACGAGCATGACGAAAGAGGGAAAGGAAATGCGACGGATTTTACGAACGCCATGAGATGCGGGAGGATAGAGAGACGTGAAGAGAAAGACGCGAGCGAGGGGGCGAAGAAACGGTGCTCCAGGGACTCGTTGCCACCCCATTATAGCGTTTGCTCTTCCATTTCACGCCGCGGAATGGCAAAAGCGCGTGCCCCGCTTTTCCTGCGGGTGTTTGACAACCCCCGGCGATATCTCGTGTCGGCCTAGCCGGAGCCGCGCGCCGACTCGCGCGGGTGCCATTCGTCAGCGGCGTCACAATTACCTCTATTGTGCCACCTCGCATTTGTATATCGCATATCAAGTATCCGTGAACGAAGAGAAAGAGAAAAAGAGAGAAAAAGATTTTTTTACCGCATATTGGTAGTAGTCTCGTCGTAATGTAGCTGCCACTATTTCCATTCTTTTCCAGCATTCGAAAAATTCTTTTTTTTTTTTCATATATCTTATGTAAGTTAATATTTTTTTTTATTGCCTGCAACATTGCCGTGTTAGCAAATTTAAATATAAAATAGCTTTAAATATTATGAAATTTTTTTATATATTTATATACGTATTATAGGATGTCCTGTAAATATCGGGACAACGCTTAAGGGGAAATTCCTAAGATTATTTTAAAACGAAATTTCTAATACCAAAATGTCGAGACTATAATAGTTTTTGAATTGTAAGCGCATTTCAAGTTAACAAATTATACCGCTTAAAATTTGCACGATGGTACGTCGCAAAAGTATGGTACGACGCAAAAGTGAAAGCTAATTATTGCCTCTTGTAAATATTGATATAAAGATTATGTATGCGATACAATTATATTATAATATTATATTTCTAATTATTGATATTTATTATGTTAAAAAAAATATTTTCCCTTTTGACATTTTGGTATTAGGATTTTAATCTCAAAATTAGGAATGTTCCGGATAGTGATTTTATACTGGATAAACGTATACTCTCGTGGCCGGATACCGGATAATCCGCTGGATACTATTTTGCGGATAAGTCGAATATTATTCGGCAAAAAAAGTGTTCCAATATTTAAAAAATAGAGTAAAATTATTAATCAGATAAAGAAAATAAAATATCATTATTTACTTTGAAACAATATTTTCATCATCAACTTTCTTGGTAACTATTGTTAAACAATTATTAAAAATAAAAAATTAAGTATTTAAATTTTTCATTTTAAAGATTAGCATTTCTGCATTGTCTGGAATTTATTTCGATTTTCTGTATAAACGTTCCATGCAGAACTAAACAGTATTTCTGAATTTACTGAAGAGGATGGGGCATTATAGATATTTCAAAACAAAATATTTTAAGTTTGGAAATTCGGAATGATATTTTTTCCACTACAATATGAGATTGTCTATCCTTTTTATTAGAGGCAACGCCAAATATTTCTCGAGTTCAGTTTGATACATTTTTCTTTATTAGATCTGTCACTAACAATAAGTTTCCTTTGAAGTTCAATTTCTTCATCATCTATTTCATCATTGTTTTTAATGGAAGTAAGCAATGGTATTAAAATACTTAAAATACCAGACTCTCCGGCCGGATAAAAAAATATCCGGCTACCCGGCAATATCCGGCAGACGCCGGATAATACCGAATAACATACCCGGTATCCAGTGCATCCCTAATCAAAATGATCTCAGGAATCTCCCCTTAAGCGTTGTCCCGGTAATTACGGGACACCCTATAGGTATACAGGGTGCGCCACCAAAATCCGGACAAATTTAAATTTGAATTTCTCGCCTCATTTGACTTCGGCGATAGGAAGTTGTTGAACATTCGGGCAATGTTTGTAGTAAGCATAACCTCAAAATGTCCGAACAGATAAGATTGAGTGCGAAGTATAACCGAAGAGCGGCGATAATCGAAGGCCTTCGCGCTGGACGTTCGCAGACCGAAATTATTCGGTTCTTCGGATACCCGAGATTGACTGTTTATGATGTGGCAGCTAAATATTTAGCTTCGGAGACGTCCGAAAAAGGTACGTCGGCGCACACGAGTCACTTGGTTCAAAACTGGCTGTCAGATAATATGGACACGTTTTTGTCAAGGGAATTCTGGCCGCCAAACAGTCCAGATTTAAATCTGTTGGACTACTACGTGTGGAACGCCATTGAACGAGTGACCAATAAGTCGAGATATTCTAATGTGACAACTTTCCAGGTCGCTATCGAGGCGGCATTCGTCAATATGGACTAGAGACACTATAGACATAATAAGAGACTGACATAAATGGGCTAATATTTGATTGGCTGGATATGGAATGGCAGAAGCCAATCAAAAGTCGTGCTGGTAATAGATGATAGTACAGAATTCTGATACGCCGTCTACAATGAACAGTAGCAGTAGAGACTGTAACCTGCTGTAACCATGTCGGGAGTAAACTAGTTTTCCAGCTAAGCCATTAATGGTTAGTCGATGAATGTCAAATCGATGTTGATTCAACGTCGATTGACGTTAATTCTATATTGATCGATCATTCACTTGTAGCTAGGGATGTAACAGAGCGTAGAGTAAATCCGTAACCGAAATGGATCTCAACCTACGCTCTGTTACATCCCTAGCTACAAGTGAATGATCGATCAATATAGAATTAACGTCAATCGACGTTGAATCAACATCGATTTGACATTCATCGACTAACCATTAATGGCTTAGCTGGAAAACTAGCTTACTCCCGACATGGTTACAGTCTCTACTGCTACTGTTCATTGTAGACGGTGCATGATTGTCTTCTACTTTCCTACTTTTTCTGCTTTTCCGTCCTAGTTGCGAACGCGTCCTATGATTTATCGTTCTGTAAAAAAACGCCATTTTCTATCCAACTAGAACTTATGCCAGTCTCTTATTATAGTGTCTCTAATATGGACAAGGACGCGTTGCAGAGAGCGTGCCAGCGCTTCAGGCAGAGGATCGAAATAATCATCGAAGCACAAAAGGGGGTTATATAGAGTAATTTTACTCTAAAAGGATACCAGGATAGTGATGTACAAAAGTTTTTTTGTAATTTTTACATTTTGACGAATAGAATTTAGTTTAAACAAATTGTTCATTTTGTTCGGATTTTGGTGGCGAACCCTGTATATACACATATATACATTTTTTTTAACTTTAGATATAATTATAATGAATATTATGATCTTAAATCATTTATAATATACATATACACGCATTGTTTATAATACATATAGGTACATATCTTTTTCTTTTCTATTTCTTGATGTTTTGTAGGTCATTAAAATCTTTATAACACTTGAAACGTTGTGTAATGATAACGAATGAATATTTGTAGTTACCTTAATTCTATCTTAATATAATACTTATTCTTTAATAAAATTTAATGTTATATATTATATGTATATTATTTTAACGTTACATTTATACATATTATATATAACATTTAACTGTTTATGGATATAAAATGTACAATGTACAAAATAAAGTGTCGAAAGTTAAAAAAATACAAAATTTAGCATTATACGTGCTAGGCAATAGGAAAAATCAAGAAATATATACTGACACCTGACCTGTTTGTTTCTTTTATCCTATGGTCAGTGACAAATCTCAATAAAACACACATTGGCGACAAATCTCAGACAAACACATACTGGCAATAAAAAATCAAACAAAAAATCAAAAACTATTTCGTCGTATACCTGCTGAGCGCGTGGCCAAACGAAACTCAACAACTTCTGTACTATAATTGATTTATTATCTTACAATTGCATTCGAATTGTATGTGAGCGACGACAGGAAGAATATTATCGTAAAATATTGAAAATACCTATATTCTTGAGAATTAACCTTGGAGATATGGTTGACACGTTGCCTGGCCGTAGGAATATACAAAAAAGAGAGGATATAAAATTAATAGTGCCGAAACTATTTGCTGGAAGGTTTCGGTAATCCTCAAATTTCTCGGCGCCTGGGTTTCTAAATTATATCCTGGTCGACTAACTGACAATGGTCGCAAATTTTCACTGTCTAGTCGAACCGCTTCGTCGACGCGCCCTTAAATTTCCTCGCGTGGCACTCGTATTTTACTTTAGTCATATAATTCGTATGCAGGTTCAAAAGCAGGTTCAAGCTCAGCTTGCGACGCCAATGATGGATCGTTTAACAATTCCTTTAACGCGACGGAGAAATCGATGTCTGATGGCGTGCTGCGAGCCGAATCGCGTAACACCGAAACTCTCATGACTCGAGGGTTTCCGCTGTGGATCGGTTGACAAGATTCAAGCAGAGACCAGCAGAGATTCGACAATGCATGGATCCCACCGTTGATCTTACTACTGTCAAAACACTTGACCGCGTAATGAAAGGTTCTAGGCAGATACGATGGGCGGAGACTATTTTACGGATTTGCATTATTGCAGATTAGACTGGATGTTTCTAAAGAAGACGTTCAAGCTCACGGGACGACTCAATGACGAAGGAGGGCACTACAAGGCACGATGTTTTGAAGTGAAAAAGATTTTTTATAAGATAAGGAAAATTATGCGTGAAAAAGAGCTAATTATTCCACTTTCACACGATTACTTTCCATAATTATCGGCAGAAATAATAACGACCGATGTCTTTACTTGCAAACGGATGATATTAAATCTTTCCTCTTTGTTGTTTACCTTTAATCGCGCCGATAAGAGGAGATCGTGGCCAGACGAAGGTGCCATAAAAGCGGTAGAAATCGCGTGCTGCCATCGTAGGATCGCTCTCACGGAACGGAACCGAACGGCTGCACGAGAGAACGAGAAAGCGTATGCACGAGGCCGACCCTCACGAAATTGTAGTGCACGCCTCGCATTTTTGTATTGTCGTGGTGAGAGGCTTTGCCGTGCGGCTTCTGCCCGCAATATAACCATAAAACGCAGATAATTGCTGTTGGAAGGTACAGGACGCTCGTTTCAAAGTACTTAAGGTGCGTACTTACTGCACGCGCGTGAGGTAAAATGCAAATAAGAGAACAGAAGAGAGAAGAGAGAGGGGGAGAGAGAGAGAGAGAGAAAGAGAGGGCGACGAAAAAGAAGAATTGGTACGGATTCTGCGAAACACCTGGTGGTGCATCAGGCGAAGAATAATGGGATTTGGGGCAAAATAATCTGAATGTATAATTAGCATGCTAATCCGAATAGCGCATAAAGATTGATCAAATATATTCACGAGGCTCACTGCGGTTCTGCGATTTTCTTTAGAAAAAGGTGTTCAATGTTTACAAAACGGATCTTTCAACATGCGTATGCTATTTCTGGAGTATAAGCATCTGAATTAGGAAATACTAAAAAAACTACATTAAATTGCATATACGCTGTACAAACGCTATACACAAAATTGAATTCTTAGAAAGACAAATTGTCACTGTTTTAATTTTTAATGCATAATGAGAAAATTCGATGGGATAAAGATATAAAAATATATTGAATCTCGATGAAAGATGTAAATAAAAAATATTCTCGCGAAGGAATATGCAAATATATCGATATATTTTACGGTTCTGTTAAACCAAAACTGTTTAATATTGTCACTTTCAATATTATTGCTAAAACTAATTTCAATTTTGTTATCGTAATATTAGCATGTTATCAGTAATTATAAAATATATTGCATAATTTTTAACGTATATACATAATATAATATACTATACATTATATTAACAATAAATTTTTAAAATCTACATACTTTATTATTTTCTAAAATATCTTACTTTCCGTTGTTGATTATTTCCTTTGGGCATTTGCAAGTTGAAATACAAGTCTAATAAAAAACACCTCATATAGCACAGAATTTGCAGCAATATCGTTGCAAAATCTTTGCAATATTGCTGCAACATGTAATGTTGCTGAAATGTTGCAGCAGTGTGGCTGCAACTTTTGTGCAACTTTGTGCTGTAGGGGACGTATGAAACGTTTCTAAAGAAACATTATGAGTTGCATGCACAATTGAAGTACAATAACGCATGCAAACATTAAAGATAATATTGTACATGACAATCAATTAATTATTAGTTATTAGTTTTGAGTTCGTACCAAGAATTTCAAGCCGGCAACAGAGTTCATTAATTGGCGACGTTGAATCCGCACCGCCGACAGTTTCGGCGTTGCATTCTGCAACAATGGAAAGGGCATCTCTTTCATTAAAAAACCTATCTTCTCATATTTTAGCGTTTATATCAAATAAGGAAATTGATTAGATTTTCGAATAACTCGTGTTATACCGAATTTCGGTGCCGCGAAATACAGTGAGAATTAACTCTTCCTCGTCGCGTGTGTTGATTCAGGATGCGTTTCGTGCGAACGGATGAGACTTTGTCGTTTGAGTCCGGTGAAAAATCGAGGTGGATGCGAGGAAGGGAGGAAAGGGGATTATCTCACAAATATTTGAGAGCAATTAGATGTTTGCTCGTCCGTTACCTTGTTTACATGGTTTGCCGTATCTAGACCGCTGGAGACGTGTTTATGACCGCGCACGATATGCATGAAAATAGTTCTCGTTAAATACATAACTTCATCACGTGGCTTTTTAAAGCGTCCGATTTCTTAATCGAGCTCTTGAAACATCTGGAGATCAACTGTTTGTGGGCAGAAAGAGCTTAGACACGCGAGCAGTTTATTCGAAATTCGCAATCATTTCGCAATAATTGCGAATCGTTTTTTGTATAAAATTTCATTGATATTCTAATAAAAGATTTATTGATACGAATCTGCAGTATATTTTCTAAAATTAAATAAATATATTCTCAAAAAATATAAATGTTTTTATATATATTTAATATAATATATTATAATAATATTAATGTAATATATGTTTAATATATTTAATATACACAAATATATATATATGTATTATATTAAAAGAACAGATAAAAGATATTTTCTAGACATCTTTTAATTTCCATGTTTCAACGGTAGCTCTTCAATTTTTTCAATTCAGAACTTGATTAAATTTAAACATTTGTTTTATATTGAAGAAAAATGCGATTATTATAGAAAAATAATGCTAAAATGTCATTTTTTAAAAACCGCATCTTGATTTAATTATATTTGAAAATTCTTAATGTCCATTAATTTTTAGAATTTTTGTGTTGTATTAACAAATATTTGTTGCGCATTTATAGTAACTTTATTGAATTTATTCAGTTCAAAGTCCTAGAATTGCATATTTTTGCGTTAGATAATAAATAATAATAAAGAAAAAAGAAGGACATGTTATATACTGATATCTAATAATATTTAATTATGTTTCGCAATATTGAAGCAAATTAATTACATTTTTGATGATTTATTCGATGTTGGGACATTCTGTTACTCTAAAAGTATCAATAATATAATATTATAATTGAATAAAATGCATATTTGTGTGTTTTAATGATCTTTTTATCGCTTCATATGATGAGCGAAATATACGCACACTGATGAAGTTTGATCAAATATTTTAGGCACATTCTTACATTCAATTATAGATTAGTTGTTTTCATATCTCTCAATTAAAATTTAAATTGTTTAATTGTAATTCACAACAATTTTCAATCATGTTACATTTAGTCAACTGTAAGGTGAGATAATAAAGTGAGACCACGAAAAGGAATGGTGAATCGAAATATAATGATTCCGACGGCACGCGCTGCATTCATTAGATTCGTTATTGAATTCAGTTTTAACAAGATAAATTCTAATTTATGTTAACTGCAGTAAAAAGAGAAAGAAAGAAATAGCTTTCAGTATACACACACATACACACGCATATACAGTGTATAAATCTACAATATGTAAACTGTATAATTTTGATATTGGTAACAAACGTTTAATAATCTAAAAAATTTTCTACAATAAATGAATTTCTTTCTTCTACAATAAGATGAGAATTTTCTACCAAATATTCAATTTTATATAGTATGTCGAATTTTTGACAAAAAGATAATTGCAAAGAAATGAAATGTATGATTTTTTAAAATCTCTTATTCTGTATTTTTCGCTGCTTTGATAATTTGTCACTCGTTTAAAATTTACTATCAATTGTGAGAAAATGTATTTCAGTGTTTGAAATTGTCAGCATTTATTATTCAAGCAATTGCAAATCTTTCAAAAACTAAGAATAAATTTTATACATTTTTGTGTATCAGACTTTTTAATTTCTCAAAGACCAGGGTTGGTAAAAATCATGTTTTAAACTGCTTAAAAAACAAGCTTAAGCAATATTTTTACACACACATATTTTAAAATGTTTTTTTATAATACTGTTTATAGGGTTACCAATTCTCGGTCGCACGAAAAGAGTATATTGATTGGCAAAAAGAATATACTTTCTAAAAAAAAGGGAAAAAAAAGGTGGAGAACTGAGGGTTTTCTTTTTTAAATGTCAGTATTCAATAAAATGACATTTTTAGAATGTAATTTTTATTGGCAACATCTATTCAGTCTTCATAAAGTTAATAGAATTGAGAAAATAAAATTGATTCACGTATTCAACGTATTTTGCAACTTTTAAGTTTCTTCAACAAATGCAATATATATATATATAACCAAATCTCTAATAAAAACCTCTATATATCATGTAATTAATATAAACCTCTATATAATATGTAATATATAAATAAACATTTATATATTACATCCTGTCCAAAATGAATATAGCCTTAGTACAAGTCAAGCAAAACTTTTTTGTAAAGTAACAAATTTGCAGGATTGGCAACGTTACCTCATAAAAATAACTCGTTACCGTTACCGTTCTTTTTCCTAAAAAATAACTCCTTATCGTTACTCGTTATTGATTTGCAAAAGTAACTCGTTACCGTTACCGTTCTTTAAAATGTAATGAGTCGTTACTTTTTCGTTACTTTCTTTTCTTGACACTAATAGAATATTATAGCGTTTTTCATTGGCAGAACTTGTGCGCACTCAACTCAATGCACTTTAAAGCCGCTGTACAATCGACGTAAAGATGTATGATGGTTAATAAAAATATAGAAACGTGTTAAACCGCGAAATCCTCAATATATTTTATTATGCTATTTGATAAAATATACTTTAGACACTTCATCAATTGAGATATCTCATTTTTACATTTAGAGTTGTGTACAACGACTTTAATGTGCACTGAATGCGCACATGTTCTGCCATTATATGTAATTAAATTTCTGCAGTAAATACAAAAAAGATGTCAGAATTCTATTTTTTAGTAGAGGAATAAAACTCAAAAACTGATAAATGTATATACGTTTTAGTTAGATTAAAACTTTTATGTAAATAGAAATAGAGTAACGATAAAAGTAACTAGTAAAATCGTTACCATTACTTCAAAAATGTAATTGCGTTATTATGAACGTTGTTCAGAAGAAAATGTAACGTCGTTACCCAATCATTACCGAAAAAAGTAACTTGTAATGGTAACGACGTTACAAGTATATATATATAACGCGTTACTTGCCAACCCTGCAAATTTGAATATTGAATAATAATTTTTAAATTTCGTCTCATTTCTCAAAAAAAAAAGTACAATAAGTGAAACGTAAGAGTATGCTGTTTTCCGACCTCGAAAAGAATACGGTTGGTAACTCTAACTGTTTAAAACATATATAAAACGTTAAAAATATGTTTTAAAAGAACACAACGTTTGATTCTTTAAAAAAAACATCTTTGCCAACCCTGTTAAAAACGAGAGATTCAATGGTACTAGAGAAACATGACATTATTATAGAAATTTTTTTATATTAACCTGGTTTAGGTTGATTTTGATACGACGGCCTTTTCATCCACTCGTACGGGCTTCTTCTCCCCTGGATTCTATGGGATGTGTATAGTTGGTGACGCCTTGATGTTGACGGCATATCCCTCGACGTGGACGGTACATCTCTGGATGTGGACGGTATGTCTCGTGATATGGACGGCATGTCTCGAGATGTGGATGACATATCTCGAGATGTGGACGGCAGGTTTATGCCTGTAGGTAGCAGATTTATGTTGCCGGATGTGGATGATAGATTCATGTTGCGAGAAGTACAAGACAAGTCATTGTATGATACAGTATGAAAATTAGGCGGTGTTGTAGGAGAAGTGCTATTGTTGCTGTTATTGCTGCCGTTCATGCTACCGCTCAGACTGCCATTTAAACTACCATTCATATTTCCGTCTATGTTGCCATTCATTCTTGTCGTTGTTGATGGATATTGATTGCGGAATGCCATATCGATATTTCTAATGCCCCATTTCAACACCCGTCTGTACGAAATTTCGTACTCCTGTTCCCTCGATGGTATTTGTTGCTGAAGATATTGTGGCGGTGAATTTTGTTGGAAGAATTGCGGCGGTGAACTTTCTTGCAACTGGTGTTTCGGTAACCGTTGCTGAATGCGCTGCTGTGGCAATGGATTTGGTTGATTATGTTGTTGAGACGGAGAATTCTGTTGCAATTGTGGCGATGAAGTGGTGAGTTGCTGACAAAGTTGTTGAGGCGGTGAATTTTGTAAATGTTGATGCGGTGATGGATGCTGTGGACAGACTTGTTGGGGCGGCGAATTATGGAGATGCTGCTGTGGAGACGGTTGTTGATAGAGTTGTTCAGGAGGTGAGTTCTGTTGCAGATGCGGCTGTGACAAATGTGGCTGAATGCGTTGTTCAGACGGCGAGTGATGTTCTAGTTCTTGCGTTTGATGTTGTTGCGACTGCGATTGTGTTTGAAAATGTAAATGTGGCGATTGATATTGTATATACGGCGAGTACTGAGTCGTGTAGTGCCATCCAGACATCATATCATGGTTAAAAAACTGAGGAATTGAGCTTGGCTGATGCTGAGGATGTAACGCGGGTGTCGCGGGTATAGCTCTTGATGGATAGCCATACCAGTATTGAGTTCCTTCAATGGCAGCGGGAGCCGCAACCGCAGTATGTGGTTGGACCTGTTGCGTCGGCGTTTGCTGATGTGCTTGCTGCATTATCAGTTGTTGCTGTTGGTTGTCAGCGACCTGGTGCTGTTGTTGGCGATATGGAATCGTCTGGTTGTAATGAATCGCACTGATGATGTTCGATATGTTATTCGGTTCTCCAGAGACGACGTCTTCACGGCATGATGGCATGTCGATTCTGCGAATTGGATTTAGCTCACACAATAAACAAACGTTTGTTTCTTTAAACACAAATAATTGGAATCACGAAAATTGTAGATTAATGTGAATTGTTATGTATATTCACGACACTTAGTGACACAAACAATGAAACCGGCACAGTTGAAACGTACGAATGTTATTGCTAGTTCCCGACGAACGCGTTTTGTCCAATATCGATATAGAACTGGCAACGTAACTCCGACGTTTACTAGTTGAGGTAAATCGAACAGAAACTCGGTTTTGGTGGGGAACTGCTAGTATCTCTAGCTCCGCCTCTTACCGAGCAGCATCGAACAGCCAATCTACATCCGGCATCCAACGTAATGGTGTCCAACGAGAACGTCGCCGAACAGTAGGAATGTCGTCCGCCTACAAAAAGAGAACCGACAGAAAGAGAGAGAGAAGTCAACTCTTGTAGCTCCACCTTCTCGATAAGGCATACTGTTGTGTTGGTTTTTATATTATACATTTGGAAAAAAATTGACCGGTTCTCCACGTATCAACTGCATTTTGAAGATAGACTTCATTTTTTTAATCTTCTAATGATGAATAAAAATTGATTCCTACTTGTTACATTCAATTTCATTTATTGGATTGAATCACAAAACTTGATGCCTAGAGATATTTGGAAATATTCTAGATTTGATTCAATTGCATAATTTTTTTTTTAACTAAGAAAGGCTACAATTAAATTTGCTAATTTAGAATTTTGGTATATTGAAATTTGTGATTTTCTTGACGGTGCTGCAACGATGACGATGATCGATCAGATAATTCAATTTTTCTTTGATATACGCATATTTAATATAATTATTTTCATACGCATTAAACAAAATTCTTTTTACTTTCTTTGTTCTTTTTCTTCTCAGAGGCAGTCTACATTTTACAAAAGATTTAAAAAAATAATGAAGTTTACATTTTAATATTTGTTATTCAATTTTGTTTTTCTACTTAAAAATGAGATGATACAAGATTGTAATGTTTTTAAATATTTGATTGGCATATGAAGAAAATTTTCCTTTTCGCATCCGCATCTTGTAGTTGGCTCACATTAGTCTCTTTATTTTATAATATAATATAGTTTATTTTATAGTAGGTATAGTATAGAGATAGATAACATTACAGTAAAAATATGATCGTTTCAAAAAAAAAAAATACTTTCATGGTAATTTTGATAATAGTTGAAATTTGATATTTTATTATAAAATATATAATATTCCTACACACACACACACACATTAGATTTTTACCATAATTTTTAAAATCTCGTATTACAAATAATCAACTGATAATTTGATATCACAATGGCACATAAATCAGGGCACAGTACACGCGTCTGTATATCTACAATATCCACACAGTATCTACAGTATTAATCGGTGCATTCGCGTAATATACTATTTTATTGCGTGGTCGTAACAAAATCATATACGATTCCAGGATGTATAACACTTATAAACTGTACAAGAAGTTCATAAATCATTTCGCCGCTTAGATGATTTAGAACCGAAAACTCAAGTTTATCGCGGCTGCGATTAAGATCGATAATCATTGTTTATTATGTTTACTTAAGTTGAAGTAGGAACGCTATGTGTTTAATAAGAGAATGCGTAACAAACTACTTATACCGAATGATGTTGATAAGTCAATGACTTTCTTACTTTATTCTTGCGTATAACATTCGATAACCTTGAGTTTCCGATTTTATAAGAAACCTTATGTATTATTTTTATTAATGAACTATATTTATAGTTTTAGGATTACAATTATTTTTCTTACGGAGCCGTAGACATATTCGGAAATCGTGCTGTTATGTGACGCATTCAAGTCGCCCATGCACCATACAATTTAATATGTTTTGAATGTTTTTAATTATCCTTATATATATTTATATCTATCTAAACAAATTTATTGAAAGGTTGGGCAATCAAATTTCATCTTACACATTCATGTACGTTCGCTCTTCTTCCATTTTAATTTTTTCTAAGAAAATGTTTTTATTAATTATAATTATCAATAACGATGCTTTCATATTTTAATGTTAATAAGAATATTATATTTTGTATTATACTCAATTATCTCAAAACAAATCAAAACATTATTGCGAATGCCTACATAATTAAATGTATTAAAAATATGTAAAAATATCTTTGTATGATAACAGGATGTCCGGTAAGTTTTGACAAAGCGCTCATGTGTAGATAGAAACTAAGCATTTTGCAATTTTCGTAATTTCTTTTTTAGTTATCTAATGAGCAGAATGTGTAAAATCAATATAAAACAATTTTAAGATAAAGTCTCTTCAAGAGTTCTTTAAAAAACATCTTTAAGATATTTCATAAAGAACTCTGAAAGAAATCTTAAAGTTGCCTTATGTAGCGATTTTATTCGACAATCTTTAGAAATTAATCTCGTTCACTATTGCGAAAATTGCAAAATTGTAGAGCACTTTTTTCGACTCAGTTTATTCTTCTCTATCTATACACGAGCGCTTTGATAGAACTTATCGGACACTCTGTACATATAATTATATAAAATATGCATAGAATTATATATATTGTATAATAATTGTATAAATATAATCATTATATTTATTTATAATTATACAAAAAAGATATAATATATGTTCCATTTTAATTTCAGTTTTATGATATGTATTTAAAAAGTAATTGAAAAGAGAGAAGAGAAGAGCGCAAGTAAGTTTTTTATTTAAAATCTCTACTTCGACAAACGTTACAAATTTGCTTATGATTTTCAGATTTGTTCTCATTTTTAGATTGCAGTCTCATATGGGTAATAAGAGAGGATCTCTACCCGTCAAAGTTAATGTTAAATCAAAATTAAGTCATCGATGTCAGAATAACAATAAAATTATATTTCAAAAGGGTTAAGAAGATTTGGTCACAATAAATGTAGTCTAGGATTCTAGATTTTATGTAGACGTTTGAAATATTGGAATTTGTTTCATGGAGGGGTTTTACCCTTTACCGCCGATATAATTTACGATAGATGGAGGTGAAAATTACGACCACATTCCTATTGTGTTTTTCATTTTAGTTTTACCTTTTTTGGAAAAATGTTGTCTGGCAGCCGACAAACATAGTAGCCGGACAAATAGAGTAGAATTTCCGCAATCATACCGTGAGATTTTTTGTAAGATCAATGTAAGTTGCATATAACTGACTGCATACGAATTGCTACTTTCGAACACTGCTTTACAATAACTGATTAATAATGGGATATTGAATATATTTCTTGAATAGCTTCAGAGGTTTATTCTCTTGAATCTCGCTTCGTTTCTTTGCAATTTCGTTAAACGCGATTGTGTACAGTTATATTCGTTCCACAGCTATTTACTAGAATGTTACTGCGAACAGTACATAATGTATTATTCCGTTTCGTAAACATGATAATAATATTTGTATTTAAGCGGCTTTACAAGATTGTGTGTATGCATGTGTGTGTGTGTGTACGTGTATGTGTAGCTCTTTTTCTCTATTTTCTCACTATTAATACCTATGCACGTATCAATTAAAATATAGCAGTAAATCGTAAAATGCACGCATATAATTTGGGATAATCATTTTTCTTAATTTTTGAATTTGTAATTTTAATAGGATTTCTCAAAGATTTCCTGAGATATATACCATATATTCGTTTGTACTTGAAATTATATCCAAAAGATTAATAATAAGATGTATTCGCGAATCATATACATAGTATAATAAACGTGTATTTTTATGCATAAACAGTTACATCGAACATGGCTTAAATTTAAAGCGGAGTATATGTATTTGAAATATTTTTATTTAAAATACAGTATTTGTAAGACAATTGTAATCCTGCTTAAATTTTTGTTCCACACAGAGGCTCACTATCCAGCCATTGTGCGGTGTCAAGCGTTTAATTATCATACATTATGTTTATTTTTATTACGACAATTTAGACAGAGCAATATATCTAATTTTTTGTTGGATAATTAATCGCGATAATTAATCGTGTAATAACAAAATACCTAGTCTTTTTGTTGAAAATACAGCGTTAAAGCAATTAAATGGTTTGTTACACTTTTACAAACTGCATCTCTGTATTTCTTGCTGATGTCTTGTAGTTTTTTTGAAAGTGAACGCGAGTCAATACATTATACAAAATAACAAAAAAATATCTGTATATAGTAGGGTGACAACACACTAATAATTCATACTGTCCACTGCTATAGAAATACATAAGCATGTATTTCTAAATAATAATGACAAGACTCATTCTATCTTATATAACATAAAGTTATGATTTATGAGACGAGTTATAAAATCTATTTTTTGTCAAGAAAGCGTTTCTAAGGCTACAAATCGTTACCGTTTTCAAAATAATGGGTCAATTCTAAGCAGAATCATAAGACTTGTAACGTGTTCTCGTAAAACTTGTAAGAACTTATGACTAGTATTCTAATTTTATGCATATGTATCGTAAGACGCGTACGATTATTCATAAATATCTACGATTTCTTGTAAATTTTATGGCTAGTAAAAAGCCGTCTGTAAAAATATTGTATAAAGGCATAAGCACTTAAAAATTCTTACAAGTCTTACAGGAATATGTTACGAGCCTTACGATTCTGCTTAGAATTTATAGGCATAAATTTAAAGTATTTTTGTCTCCAGTGAGACGTGAGTCTAAAAATCGCCTTTGAAAGATATTGAATTAATAATAATAAGGTCAAATAGAGCTTATTTTAAAGGCGATTGCTTGAAAAAATTGAGTATTCGTTGGTAATTAATATATTTATAAAACTATAAGAAAGATTCAAAAGCTTTCGTCATCTGTAAATATCAATCAAGAGCATCACTTTATTAATAATTTTTCATTGATAGACAAAACTTTGAAGATTAGCGTTTTTTTAATTATATGTAAATATCATAAAGAATTTATACTATCAATTATATTTGAATAAATGCCATGCAAAAGTAATATTGAGTTTCATGTCGGACCATCGATGATAGGCTTAAAATTTTTCGACCTTCTACATAAATGTTTTTTTATAATTGTATTTATGACAATATTTTTTAGTTAAAGTTTAAATAATTTCTTTTAATATAAGTTGTAGTTGAATTAAACAATTTCACATTTACCAAAAATGTGATTTCAAAGATACTGCTATTTCTTTTACCAGATTGCAATACCACTAGATCTTTAACGTTTAAAGAAGGTATATCTCTTTTTTTTCTCCATTGAAAGTCGTAAGACTGTCAGTTTTTTATTAATGCGACCTAAAAAGAAAAATTTTTTTGTAGAAATTAGTCATGCATATTGTGTGAACGTATCTCATTCATCATTTTCAAATGTTTTTTTACTCATTTCAGTGTTTCCCCTAAACACAATTGTATTGGCGTCATTTGTTATAGAAATTCGAATTCATGATTATTAATTTATTATTATCTTGAAAAAATTGTGAACGAGCAAAATAAATAATTATGGCTTTAAAAACGCAATTATATATGCTTTGGATAAATTTATTTGCTTAAGTTAAAGTAAGAACCAACATGTGTGTAATACTCTAATTAAATAAGAGAAATTCTATATTTGAGCTTAGAGAGAAATACTTAAATATTTTCGTGTGAATTTATGTACTTATCTGATTCTGCAAACGGCGTTGAATTTTTTTTCGGTCTTGAAACGCAATCATGAGTGGAACCAGAATAGTAATATCACTTATTAAATTGACAAGCAATTTAATCATATTTGATGCTAATAGGCATCTTTTTATGAATATTAATAATTAGATGTTAAATAAGAATCTTCAATTTGCGAATAACTTATTGCGAAAAAAATTTCATAATACTCCAGTATTTCTAGCTATAAATACGATTCTCGAAAATGATTTCGATATAAAAACCAGTTATTTAATAATACATATTAGGGGCTGCGCACAATCACGCAATAGGAATAAAAAATAGGAACAGAGAATAAAAATTTCATCCAATCAGAAACTATGCGCTATGGAATACACAATTTCTGGTAGCTTGGAATTTTTATTCTCTGTTCCTTGATTGTGCGCACCTCCTTAAACGCGTTTTTTTTTCAAAGTTAGGCCGGCCGCACACTGTTTAAGCAAATTTGTCAAATATGCTTCACTCTAAATTTTTGGGAGTGAAATTTCACTCTCAAAGAGTGATAGTTAGACACTATATAATATCAAATTGACACTGTATAGTATCAAATATAACTATTATTTTAGTATAAAATGTGATTGAGTAGGAGCAGTGGCGACTCACGTTAAGTTAAATTTGACACTATAGATTTAACAGTGAACTTTTGTGCTCTTATTGTTGCGATTTGCAACTCATCCGAGTGTTTTCAAGCTGACAATTGAATGCCGCGTTTAGTCACAGAATCGAAGAGAATTCGAACAATGAATGGTTAGGAATCACTTCCGGAGTGAAAAATCTGAATGCATCCTTTCTTTCTACTTTTTCTTAAATATTATACCGACTGCAATGGTTACTGTAGCGGTAACTATATTTGAAATCAAGGGTGACCATTTCACAGCATGTATGCCTATAAGGACATGCGAAGACAATGAATGCGTTCAAGTTGAAAGCAGCTAACCTGCTCGCCAAGCAAATGAGTATAGTTTTTATTTATAGATCCAACCAATCATATTTAATCGCTCGGTAAGCATGCCTAACCGCTTTGCCGTCTTGAACTCGCCCATTGGTCACGTTTAGCAGACTCAAATGTTACGGAGCGGATCCGTAAACGCTCGTAATTACGTATATTGAATGATCTAGAAGAAGACACTAAAAGAATTTACTTACATATTATCATATTACGTATACAGTAACAGAGATTGTATTAATTATCTTAAAAAATGGTAATAGCATATAAAAAAAAACACACGGTTGCGGCTGCTGAACGCGACCATTTACGCTTAAAGAAACATCTCTCTTTCTTTCTCTTCGGTCATATTTCTACAAATAATCACTAATTTCCTTATTGTGAAATTAAAATATATTGGCGATTTTTAATCAAATTTCACATGAAATCTACTACTTTTTTATATGCTATTACCATTTTTTAAGATAATTAATACAATCTCTGTTACTGTATACGTGATATGATAATATGTAAGTAAATAGTCGCATTGACTTTCTTTTTTCTAATGTGATTGTGTTCATGTACTGTTGTACGTTCGTTTTTTTATCGAGATTCTATTCGTGTCCTCTCTATATAGTATATAAAGAGTTTATCCTAGGTTAGTTATAACTGCTTTGCACACAAAGTCAGTTATAGATAGCCTTTCTTCCCAACAGTCACTTTGAAACGGGTATTAAACTTTATATCATACCAATAATATTTACAGTAAAGACAGACTAAAGGGAAAAATGTCAATTTATTGAGCTTATACTGTTAGTCAGACAATAAAACACATAATTACTACACTTGTCTCATGGCACGTTCCTTTATTACAGATTGCGGGTCTAATTTATAGATTTAGTGATTTGTTTTTAGTCGTAAAGTTCTTGTTCTGTAATATCCTCAATATGTGTTCGAAAATATCAATCATGATAGGTATTTGAACGTTATTCCTTGTAATAACATAAAGTGATAATCTAGCCAATCAGCAAATAGATTTATTCACTTCTTTATACATCACTTATTATAAGATTCCATAAAGAAATATAGTTTCTTTTAATTCGAAAAACGAATAACTGTGAAAGGATCCAAAAGCCAGTAGCAAAATGACAGAACTCACATAATGATATAAATATACATATAATTTTACATAATATAAAAAAATATATGATAATATCCATATAATTTTAAGTATAAAATGTGATCAATTAAGATTTTATTGCAATTAGTAATGTATACAGTTTTCGCAATTTTTAATTAAAAATTTTTAACTTCGCTGACATTTTAATTTTTTATTATATTTCTGGTGACTCTTTGCCGTGACTTTTAGACTTCTTCTATTAATTTATAACTTGTATCTCTTATCTATAATTTTACGACTCGTAACTCCGGGCCATTGAATATGGGAGAATAAATAATTTCTTCTCTTTTATAACGATAAATGCGCGAAAAGAAAGGAAAACTTGAATGGACGAGGATAACTCGATACACCTATCGCGTTATGCACACCGGAGAATTATAGTAACGTAAGGCTACGAACATTAATTGGCGGACATCTTCGTTGCTTCGCCGAGTCGGCTTTAATGATCAGCCCGTAAAAATGTTTCCTATTTTTATTTTTTTATGATGCCATAAACACTTCGCCGCTGAAGGCACACGTTTGCCTGTTGCATCTTATTTATACGGTGATATCTTTTCAAAGAATTTATAATTAATTCAATTTAAAAAATATATATGTATACGTATATTACATTATTATATTATTGTAACATATAATGATGCAATAACTGCAATAACTGCATTATTTTTCTAGATATAATACGCCTTAACAATTTAATTATGTTCGAACGCGTTCTTAAAATCTCGCTGTTTCCGATTTTATATACTTTTCACTTTTCATCTGCGTGTTAACTTTTCACGAAGCTTGAAAGCTTCTGGTTTATTTCGTGGTTTATTTTCGTCGAAAACTCTATCATCTCCAAAAGAGTCGAAATTTCTAAAGGCAGAATATTTAGTTATACTGCAGCGCGGCGGCAGTGTGAAGCGCAACCTCTCGATTATAGCACCTGCGGGAAACATGATGGCACATTGGAGCGCGCCGCAATGTCTCATAACTTTACATAAAATTAGTACCTAAAAGCTCTACGGCCTCGAGGATGGGAAGCTTTCGCACCGGCATTATTGCTGGTCGGAAGTTCAAACGTTTAATCGGCGAACATAACATTAGATCCTAGAAACGGGTAATAACTCTTAACTGGGAAATAGCCAGATTTTACTTCAATGATTCAAGATATAAATGGTTAAATTGAAAAAAGAAATAACAGTGGTAGAAGCATATAAAAAATAGCTTCGAAGATTTTTTTTCGCATTTTACATTTCATTATTTTGACTATGTTGCTTCGAAATGATTTTAGAATTTAATGTACCACTGCATGTCTGCCAAAGTATTAAAAATCAAACGATACTACCGTTCATAAATTCGGGAATGCTTACAATTTTTTCGCATCTAATATGAAGTATTTCGGAAATAAATTTTTTATTGTTATCTCTTGTAATTTAATGTTGTATTATGACGCCGTCCTAAGCAAAGTCGTGGCTGTGGATTTCATGCTCCAGTAATTACAAAATGAGTAAAATTATTTTGATCTATTTTTACGTGATTTCAGTGTTCAGAAATCCTAGTTTTCAATTGTTTTCTGGCCAACGTATGATATCACAACCAAGACATAAAATCTTGTAAACAACGTTACTTAGAGCGATATACGTATAAATGATGTGTACAGGGTGTTCAGCATAACGGTACGATTTTTTAGATACTTTCGATAGTTAAAAAGAAAGGTTGAAACGTGAATAATCATCTGTTTCATTCGAAATTCGACACTGTTGAAGAGATGAATTAAACGAATAATTTTATACGCATGACTGTCTATATGGTATACGCTATGTCATATGTGTTACAGTTGTCGTACGACCACGCATGTACGATATCTCGGTAAGTACACACGAGAGCTATTAATTGCGATTGCATAATATTTACGATGTCTCGAATAGCGGCTCTATCTCATTCCCGTGAAGTTTCGCGTATATATTGCGTGGGATACTACCAGAAAATTACTCATTAGCAGGGCCGCGGGAAACAGACCTAATTTCGATAAAAAGATTTTTTCTTTCTATGTATTACTCCTCCCTTCCCCACGAGGGGCATTTCACTCTCGAGTCAAACAATCATCGTTGCTCGACTCTCGCTGACTCGCTCCTTATTTTCATTGGGCGTCCTTGTTTAACCTATAGGTTGAACAAAGACATCTATTGGTTGCGGACTAAGAGCACGGTGTAAACCAAGCTGTTGATTCGCGCTGACTTTGTGCTGACTTAACGTTTTTTAAACGCATCGACTCGCTAAGACTCGCACTGTGACTCGAGAGTGAAATGCCTTTCGCTTCCCCATTTCCTTTCTTCCTTCCTTCCTTCATCCAACAAAGAGACGCACAAGTAATGTAAAACAGACAAAATGTATATAAAAAAAACATTTATGTTAAAAATATTTATGTAATGCAGACTTTTTATATTAATTTATATGAACTTCTTTACAACATGCATTCGCAAAACGAAATGTAAAGTTCAAGCTTCGATCGTAAGTTTATTTGTTGTAATGCTGGATTGACCTCTACATTCGGAATTCACAGAAAAAAATGAATTCCTGATTCACATATATTTTTATTCTTGTATGCTATTTACTTTTATTTAAGTATAAAATGTTCTCTTCAATTATAAATGTTCACTGGCGTCAATAATAAATAGATTTGTGCAAAGTATATTTTATTCTTAAAATTGTGTTCTTGTTTCTAAAATCATTACATAGTTCTAACAAACTCAATCGCATTATTTAGAAACTATTTATTCTTGGATTTAGAATTACAAATTTGAAAATTCGCCGGCAGGCGGCAACAGTATGTAATAATATAAAGGCCCCTTAGTAATATCAAGATGTCGAAAGTGCATGGGTGTAGTGAATGACGTTTGACGATGGTTTTGTGAGTGAACTTTGCATTCGTGGAACGTATCTCTAAATGTGGTTCAATCTTTAAGGATGGATGAAATATTCAGCTCGTCCTAATATTTCTGTCAGTTATATTGCAAATGGGGATGCGTGAACAGCCGGCCGACTTTGTCACTGCGACGCGACGAAGAGGCGGTTGCCTATACACACGGGCGGATTGTCCGCGGCGGATTCGCGGATCTGCTATCCACAGTCAAATGGGTGAGATGAGCAATGAATCTGCCACGGCGGATCCGCCTGTGTGTGCAATCAGCGTTCTCTACCATTATGACGAGGTTTACCGTCTGTTTGCATCATTATTTGCAATATAGCTAACGGAGGTATTGGTAGAACGGTCTCAGCATTTCACTTGCCTTTGAATCACATTAGTAGAGTTTGATTCAGTTTTTCCTTGAGAGCTTGTACTTGTGCACATTAAGAGACATGCTCTATATAAATGTGGCACTTCATTTACAAAGCTATCGTTACTTACTGCAGCATTGGTTTCTGTCATCTTGATGTTACTGGAAAGCATACTGGGGGCTTGAAATAAGTTGATAAAAGGTATCATTGAAGAAAAAATAATGCTAATACAAGCATATTTAATGATGAACGAGTGCAATTTTTATTCTTTTATTGAAATAAAATTTGTTTTGAACTAAGAATATAATTTATTTCATTTTAAGACTAATTTATTTTTAATTAGAAATTGTTTATTCTTGGCGCTATTTTAAGCATAAAATATTCTTTGATTAAAGTATTTATGCATTCCTTTAAGAATTCATTTTTTTGTGTGAAAGCATTTAGAAAAACTGCCTTTGGACGGAACATCCGATACACATCATTACTATTTTTCGCAGGTCGAATTTAGTTATTTTAATAATAGTAATATATCACAAAAATAATTTACAATTGGTAACCCTCGATAAACATGTAAAAAAATTTAGGTAGGCAATTTTTTCTCCAACATTAGTTTCGCCCGAGGTTCGTGAAAAAAATTGTGAAAAAAAAGATCCTAAAAGGCCTTTTTGACAGAAGGGTTGTCGAAGTTGGTCTTCTTATTATATATCGTCGCACTGCATTGTAACGTAACACGAAACTATGGTGGCGCTCAATATTATCGTGATTAATTTTTCTTACAGAAATCTATAATATTGTAAATTTGAGACGATTCTTTTTACAGTTCTTTAGTAAATTAAATTACCACAGAAATATCTAATTTCTTTCCGAATTATGTAGATATTAGTAATTTAGGTGAACCCTATAGGCACCTCAAATTTTCAGTATTTTACTAAAGAATTATTCTTAACACTGGCTTATATTATAAAATATTATTGAAAAACAGTAATTATTTACTTATTTGTAATACCAAAAACACTGAACAACAGTTTTTGATACTTAAAATAAATAATTATTATTTTTTATTATATTATATTATACTATTATTATATTATATGTATATATTATACTATTTATTATATTATATTATACTATCTTTAATTATGTTGTGTCATATAGTATTAAATTGGGCACCATAGCGGAAAAAAAATTTTAACGAAAAAGTACAGAAAAAGTACATAGATTGAGACAAAATCTTAAAAATTCTTAATTTTTCGTAGGGCTCACCTAAATTACTAATATCTACATAATTCGGAAAGAAATTAGATATTTCTGTGGTAATTTAATTTACTAAAGGACTGTAAAGAACCGTCTCAAATTTACAATATTATAGATTTCTGTAAGGAAAATTAATCACGATAATATTGAGCGCCACCATAGTTTCGTGTTACGTTTCGTAAATAGTGAGACGTAGAGTGACGTTGTTTGAGGGCGCAGGATTTCTAGGTTTTTCAAAGAAACAGCGTCGCTCTACGTCTCACTACGAATATATATCTATGAAAAACTAATAATTTCTAAGATCTTGCCTCAATCTGTGTAGTTTTTCGTAAAACTTTTCCGCCAGGGCAGTGATTACCTACAGGATTTTGAATGGGTTTTAAAATAAATTACAGCTTTCCGCATAAACCAACGCCTCTCCATACAATACACATGTTTAAAAGATGTCATAAAGACATCTTATAGACATGCGTGTTGTTTAGCCATCCGTCGTTTTTCGAGCAAAGAGATGGTCATTTTTCGCACGTGAAATAATTCGCTAGTGCGTTTCTCACTAATAAGATGACATCTTGAGAAATGACGCGTTGTAATTGTGGCAAATAATGAGTCGGATATTTCATGAAGCGCCCAATTGACAAAGTATTCACAATTCTTCGCCAAAAGAACTCGAGAAACTACGTTTTACATAGACACAGCATAGATTATATGTATATATACTATTTATACACCCTGATAGCAAAATGTTAGCAATTTGGAGCCAAATTGACAGCAAATTCGATCAGATATTGACTACAAAACCGTAACCATCTGTGTCCGCATTTGGCTATGAATTTGTCGACAAAGCTTGCTGACAGGCATATGCCAGTAGATTGGTGACAGAAACTGAGCAGAATTTGCTTTTTCGGTTCTGCTCTCAATCTGCCGTCAGGTGCAGGACTTTGTTTAGTTTCTGCTACTAATCTGCTGACACAGCATGTCTAGCACTCGGTCTAGCAGATTTTGTCATATTTCTGACAGCAATTTGCTGACGATGTCAGATAGTATAAACTCTGGCCTGTATTTAGAACGTGCTAACAAAGATGTTAGCGCGCTAACATACTATATTTTATGTTACGCTTATTATAGAATTTGAGATAAAAGCGCGCTTTTTCTGAATACAGGTCTCTATGTTCGTTGCCTTTTTGAAATAAAAAATTGGTAGCTTTGCTATCTTTGCTATTATATTTGTTAAATTGCGTAAAATTAAACAAAGGGATTAAGAAGATTCTTAATTTTTAAAAAACAATAATTTGGTAGGACTAATGAGAATTAGACGCGAATTTTAATCTGTAGTACAAATTATTGAATAAAATTTAACACAAATTTGAAAATTAAAATTTTTTACCATACGTATCTTCAATAAACTTTGTTCATTAATTTATAAATCTGGTAGCATGAAGAAAGTAAGCTAGCACACACTAAGCATAAGCCGTCTCCATGTTGATCTAACACAGAACATATATCTAACCATTCTGGCATTTCTGACCTCGGAATTCGCTGTCCGAAGCAATCCGAGGTTGAAATCAAAAAGAAACCTGAGAGCGGCCATGCCCGGAATTTAGCTGCAACCTTATTTTGAAGCGCCTCTATGTCCACAAAACGTGGACCTTGAACTACGTAGCTAATGTCCACGATTCCGTCGGTAATGTCCACGATTTTTTTATTGTATTCTTCGCTATATCCACGATTTTCGGTCCGTTAGATAAACAAAGATGAAAAATCGTTTGTACAAGCGCCGACAGATTGATTGTTCGTCTTCATCTATCTAACGGACCAAAAATCGTGGACGTAGCGAAGAATACAATCAAAAAATCGTGGACATTACCGACGGAATCGTGGACATTACTGACAGGATCGTGGATCAGGCTTCTCTCTGTTGAAATTAAAGTATTAGTGGCGCCTCAGCTAGGAGGACTAACAAACTTCATTTCATCAGAGTTCTATCGATATTACATTATTTGTATAAATACTACCTTTTTGATAAAAAGGGAAGTTGATTTGATGAAAAATTATAAATATAAACAATTCTTTTTTATTTAAATAAAACGTATGGAATAAATCAAATTATTAAACATTTTTCTTATTTAACTGCAGGCAATTGTTTTTAAATAAAAGAGTAAAGATGTTCGGGGAACACTTATTAGTGCAAAAGTAATTGTAAAAATATAAAATTTTCAAACAACGTGTGATATACGCGTAACGTGGAACATATACGTGATAAATAATTTAAAAATGATTTATTACACAGATTTGATAGAGTATTTATGTACAGAGTCATCAATAATACATTTATAAATGAGGCCATTATATAAACAGGCAATTATTAGATTTCTTTTTTAATAATTTTCTAATAATAAAATAACATCGTAAAACATGATTCCGCTACATATTGTGTATCAAATTCAACTTTCATATACTATTTTTATATGATTAGATATATGTCTGTAATAGAAAACTGCAAACTCTTTCGCTGGGATCATAAAATTACTTTAGTGTAAAAGAGCTTAATCCAATCGTTTGTTACAAATTTCATTATCATATTTATACGATATAAAGTACATTCTATTTACAATTGTTGATCAGTAGTAAGTGTCAGTAAAAAGTGATATAAATAAATAAGTATATAAAATTTTGTATATAAAAGAGTAAACGTCCAATATAAATCTATTAAATTCATGCTGAATTTGTCATATTTTCAGATACATTATGTTAAAAATATAATTAAAATAATATACAGTGTGATATATAATTCAAAATTTCTGTAAAATTTTTCTTCGTTCATAAACTATTTGTTATGCAGGCTTAATTTAGATGCTTTTTAGATTCTATACTATCATCATTATGTGTAAATTAACTATCTTTTTTAGCAATTATTATAAAAGTTGACTCTCCTTCTGCATATAATTATCTTCTTTCAGATATCACATAATTTTTCACGTTTATTTTTCGGATTTTTGTCAAAGAAAAACGAAGTTCTGCTAGATGTACAAAATTATATAAATAAACATTATTTCTGTATCATAAAGCACGATGATTATTGCACTTGGCTGTGCATAATAAAAAAAGATTTAATATTGTGCGCTAATATGATATTATTTAGATTTTAATAATATCTATGAGCATTAAAAGGGACTTCTATATATGTTTTCCAGGGCAGTCTTTATACTCGCTTCATCGTACATTACCTAATGGGAACCATTCAATAGTTTCGTTCGTCAAGTCGACATGTCCGAGTGGCAAACTTATACCACCGAGAAATTCATTCTCCTGCAAAGTATCGTGATTCCATATCGTTGCTTCGAGCGTTCTTTCCCTGATCACTTCTAGAGGCATTCTATACTCCAACTATTGCAAAAAAAATGGATTATTACTAAGCTGTTTAATTAAGCAATTAATATACTTTTGTATCTATTATTTATCCATTTTTTAAGCGTTTATAGTTTATTATAAAAATCTGACTTTATTTACCATCTCCATGAATGATGGATGACAATTTTTCTTTACTACTTTCGTTTTCCGTTTCGTTGCCTTTGTAGCATCGGGCTTGAGATATACCTTCACATATGTATTTGGCTCTTGAGCATTAGCCACTTTGGGGAGTCCTCGTGCATGGCAAACCATGACAGATAAAGTGCCGCGAACGTAATGAAGAGCCAACTTGATTTGACCACTCTGCATGTTATCTCTGACTCTCTTCTCAGCCCACCAATTATTTCCAACTATTAAATAAAAATGATATTATATTAGTCCATAAATTATTCTCGTCTAAGTTTTAAACGCTCGTTAAGTTATATTTTTCAGAACATCATTATTTTAGAGATATTATTATATTATTTACATAAACATATTTGTATTTTACTATTTTAATATTTTATTATAATAAATAATTTAATTTTAGTTCAATTTATTATTAATATAAAATAAATGTATTGTAAAATTTATTATTAATACAAATATATAAATGTTGTGCTTAAGCATATTTATTCCAAAGCTGTAAAACAAACAGCGCTTACAAATAATGATAATAATAATAATATATATTTGGAAAATTTAAATATACCAAAATATACCTTTGACTTTACGCAAACGAATATCAGGATTCTTTTGGTCTCGTAACAGTGGATGAAAGAAAGTATATACCAGATCGCTTTGAGATATTTCCGGTGCCATTTTAAACAGACTCACAAGAAACTTTTCTATATCCGCACGTCGTTTATCGGCTACCTGCTTAATATTAGAACGTCCCACGCTAATTCCACTTGGTAAGCTGTGAAACAGACAGAGAGATTCGAGATTATTCTCACAATGCGAGTAAACAGAATGTTTCCATATTCATAAACATTCGCTATTCGCGCCTCGAAGGATCAAGCTATCATTAGATACTATCGTAAATAAACATAACAGAGATCGTACAGGGCATACAGCACTGTACTGAGTAGTAGTCACATTGTGATCTCTTTGTACTGTAGCAAGAGAAAGAATGAATTTAAACTCAAGTGTTTTAATGTGAATACAGTGTCATATTAATTAATGTATTCCTTTAATATTTAACGAATTGTGTTACGCTCGCAAGTTAATCATTGTATGACTAAGACTGTTAGATATGAGATATGTCAGACTTTAATATCAGATGATCTAAAGATAACGCATATCAAAAGGTATGACATTGTGAGCGCAGAGTTTTTGCGTTTAAGATATCTTCTTATATCTCAACATATTGTCTTCGCTCTGCGTCGCGAATTTGTGATAGTATAACGCGCCATAATAGTTTTCACTTTTAAAGGTATTGTGATTTACTTAACTAAAACTCGATCTGGAACATCTGCATTTTTTCGTCTAAAGTAAGCACGGGTGATGATAATTGTCTTAAAAGTTTTATATTGTAAGTATAAATAATTTTTCTAATTGGAAGAAAATAATTATACCACTCTACATTCACGTTATTTTGTAAGAGCAAAATTAATATTGTGATATAACAAAATAAAAAATATAATGTACTTTTTAGGATACAATTTACGTTCAATAAATATACATCATTCTCGAAAGAGAAATCGCAATTTGTTAATATATCGTTTCTTTTCACAAGAGTGAGTAATTTTATATCATGTTTATAAGATGTAATATCTTCGTAATATTTACAAAGAGTTTGTAAAATATTTTTAATATTATCAATAAAAGTACGGAAATGTTATCTATAGGTAATTTAAGAATTCATTTAAAATTTGAAAATCTTTAATATAAATCAATTGATTTCCAGAAGTTTAATATTAAATTTTGGAAGAAAATGGGTTTGAAATGGTTTCGGGCAAGTCTATCGATGGAGAAAGAAGCGTCTAAAGTTCCAGCCATGACGGGCTTATATCGGAGAATTTCATATTTCGAGCCGGCAATTAAAAAAAATGTGGAAGTCTCATTATCAACGCCTCCTTTAATAGCAAGTGATTCAACGTTAAGTGGCGATAACGAAACAGTGAAAAATGACCGCTCAAGAGCAGATCTTACAAATCAAACATCATCGTCAATTATTGATTCGGAGGAAATCACGGTAAAAGACATTGACAACAAACCACAGATAAACAATCATTCAGTTGAAAATGCGGAGTCTTCTACTTCTACCAAAGATCCAAATGTAAAAGAGGAATCGGCACGTAGCGAGGAATTAAATAAGATAACTAAAGATCAAAATATGTCAGATACAAAAAGTCCTATCTATTCAGATAATGAGCTAGTGATCTAATAAGGGGAAAATGTTAAATAATGCATGCATATACAGATGTTTAGCATGAAAAATGGATACATTTGTCTCGATTCGACATCTCTACTATTTACTATCATATACTTTACTACCTTTTTATATATACTACATATATATACGTTTGTTCGCATTTATTATTTATATGCTATACTTGAAATTGAGATATAATTTAACTATATAGAATATAATTAAATACGCATATGTTATAATCTCATATATTTATGTAAAATATTTTAGTATATATACACACAGCACATTTTATCCGAGGAACATCCTGAGAATATCCTTAACATTGGATGTTTTCAGAGACATTCCTTGGAAGTCTGTGCTGTATGGGTAAGAAAATGTTAACATTTAACTTTTGCATTAGAATGAATATGTGTATAAGATTATATAATAATCTTACAATATTTATATTAAACAATGTAGAAGAGGAAAATAAAAATAGGAATTTGCAAAAGGAAAAATATACACTTGATATACGTAATATTTACCTGGTTACTTTAGCAAGTGGAAAATGTATGCACAATTTCTGATAGAATTCGCAAAACTCTTTATACGATCGGAATAGATATGTTGGATCCGGTTGGCCCTTCCGTTGTATTCGTAAAATGTACATGTAATATTTCTCCGGATCATAGCGTTTCTGATATCCGTGAACCTGGACGCTTGTTAATTCACCTTCTTGCTGCATTCTACAATAATTATTTAAAAAATATATTAATACATTAACTGTCATCCGAAAAATGAGCAAAATCTTTTAAGATTTTTCGATTTTTTTGGAGCGTTATACTTTTACTTATAATGTTTAGCAAAAGTAAAAGACTCACGTGTACGTGCGCGGAATGAAGGATAGTAATTCCCCCTCACTGTGATCTCCAGAGAATCTCATCTGCGCTAGATTATGCAGGAAAAAGTTAAATTGCGTAAACCAACTTTTCAGTGAACTTTCTATCATGCGAGCGAAAGTCGCTGCTGCTTCGGGATTTGTTTGTCCAGGAAGTAGTGCTTTCTGTACGTAACTAACTGCATCCACAGTCACCCCAGGGATACCGGATGAAGTCATCTGCGAAGTCGTATACTCATTCATTCTCGCCTTGTTTAAATGATCTTTTATTTCGATATCGTGCAGCTTTCGCGCTATGATACTTTGTTTGTGTAGATCACTGAGAAAATTCTTTCGCGATATTAAATTATCCATTGTGATTTATTCGTTAAATATTAGAAAATAACCAATAAATTTATTTTTTTGTTGTGATCTTTGTGTAAATGCTCTCTATCGGATTGTACAACAATTCCTGAACTTTTTTATTCACTTCTAACACTTTACTCTTAACATGATTGACTCAGACTGCTGCAGCATACGATATTATGAGCGCGGGCGATAAATACTAATTAACTACATCGCATATAGTTTAGTGAGATAACGGTTCGCTTTCTGATAAAACACACGGATATGTTCTTCCGTTGTGGTTTTATTGTTTTCATAGCGGTGTGGTTGACCACATAACATAAAATTCTTTATTTCAAATATATTCGGTCTAATTGTTTGCATAATTAATATGAAATGCGTTTGTATTTATTACAATGATTAATTCAAAACATATCAACTCATCACATTGAAAACATCTTTCCAAAATGATTCATTCAATGATTTACTTAAATTTGAACTATTTTTTTTAAATTCATCTACCTTAACTATAAAATTTGAAAATATTAATATATATATATAAAATTTAAGATTTTTATATATATAGCAACAAACAAATTTATTGGAAACTAAAAGAAATTAACACACGATTGTAATAATTTATTACCATATTTTGCATGAAAACTATAGAAAGATGTAACTTTTATTCATAAAAATATATGTGAGATATGTGAATGTACGTACTTTTATATATCATATATCTTATTGGAAATTATTAAAATCATTAAGTGTTATCACATAATTACATACTAATTTTTCTCTAAGTATAAAAATAAGTAAAACATTTTAAAACATACCAATCCAAAAAGATGAAGAATAAGATTTCCATGTTTTCGCACTATATTAAAAGCTTGACAGCACAAATCGACGAAATGATGAAATTTCGCTGAAGGTTTATCACCACCATTTATAACATATGCCATATCAGACGTCAGTACAAATGGCGTCCTATCTCTGATTAAAAATATAATAACAAGAATATATTGTATCAAGATTACATTCTTTCTCTTTTATTTTTTTAAAATATAGTACATAGTGTAAGTGCAAAAATAAATAAAACGTAATATTACAATACATACGTACCTCTTAAAGTTTCCAAACATTTGCGCGTCACCAAGAAATTTTCCAAAATCAATATGAAATAAATGACCAGATGTCTTTAGCATAATATTGTCATTATGCCTATCACAAATTCCTAAAATATAAGTGGCAACGCTGTAGCCAGCGCAAGAAGCAGTAAAATTGTCCACCGCTCTTTCATATTCCAGTTCCGAAGGATTATGCTTCGCTAGCCACTCCGCGATCGGTCGATCCTTAAATGATCCTGTTAGTCCAAACTCGACTTGGATCTTCCGTAACGTTTCTGCATTCGTTACCATTTCTATCATTCCTCGTTTGTGGCCGGTGGGCACACAAGCAAAAGTAACCATTTTTAAATCAAGGCCTTCCTTCAACCACAATTTATCCATTATGCGCACCATCTGGAGGGTCAACATATCCTGCTGCAAATCATCGCCAACCTAGAAAAAAAAATACAATGTGTGTATTAATATCAAAGTTTTGGAAGAAGATAATGTTTTGCAGGATATTTTTACAGATTACTCATCGAAAACGTACCTTGAATATCGCCGGGCTTATAACATTGTCACAACTGATAAAGTTAATTTTTAATGGAAGAGTGAACGATGGAAAATAGGCACATGTCTGTACATTGATACCGAATACTAGTTTACTAGGAGATAGTGGTAAACATGTTCCATCGTCTTCCTTTAAGTGGCAGTGTATTTCTTGTAAACCAGTTTTAAGCGTATCCATTCGTAAAGATTCCTTTGTAACTTTAATATTTTCAGCCACTTGGTGCAGGTTCTGTACAAATTACAACTTAAAGTATATTTGAAATAAGTAAAGCTATTTGAAGTAAACAGGATATAAAAGTTAAAACCTACTTTAACTAACAATTGTTGAGTGAGAAAACTGTTTCTCAGCGCATCTCCGATAACTGCTAATAGCGCTCTCAACATTAATTGCAATCTTCGTTGATAACGAGCACAACTAATTGCTTTGTCATCTTCCGTTGAGATTTCAGCAGAATTCTACAAAATAAATGCGCTTTATAATTTAATATAGAAAAGTTTAAATAACATATTAGCGACATATTAATATTACTAATACATATCGCATGAAGCAGTTTTCTATGCTTTAATTCAGGCCTGCAGCCGAATTGCACATTTCGACCGATTTTGCCTATCGTCATCTCCACTCCTTTTGTTTCATAGCATTTAGACCGTGCATGAAGACATAAAACGCTCGAACTCAGGGATGATATTAGCCGTAACTCATACAGGGTACTATAGGGCTGTAGAACTTTGAAACATATTCAATGTTTACAAATTTTTATTATTATTATAATTATAATTATTATTATGTTAGAAACTCAATTTATTTATTAAAAAT
>NW_017257708.1:1365468-1401789 GCF_001594055.1 Mycetomoellerius zeteki | reverse complement strand
TCTCTCTCTCTCTCTCTCTCTCTAGCCCTATAGTGCCTTGTATGAGTTATGGCTAATATCATTTTTATGTCTCCGCGCACGGTTTAAATGCCATGAAACAAAAAGAGTTTGGGAGATGATAATAGGCAAAATCGATCGAATTCCGTCGAAATGTGCAACTCGGCTGCAGATAAACCTTAATTATACAGTAATATAAAAAAGTGATTTTTCATTTACAAGCCATACAGTAAGCATTTGATGCAAATGCGTAAGTATTTAATAACGTCACCAATGCTGATCACCCAACCTGTACCTGGGGACTTTGTCCCGGCAGAGCTTGATTTAACAACCAGTAAATATAATGAGCCACTCTTGGTGAAAGTAAGGCACGTTCTAATAAAAATCGAGTTAGAGGTGATGCTTCATATGTCTCATGTTTTATTGCTTGAAGTAGTTGCGGTAGATAATCGACCAATTCATCATTACTTAATTCGCGAATCCAGTCAACTGCCATCTCTCTAACTTTCATATCTGGGAAGCTATAAGAAATTGAAAATACGATGTTCTACAAAACGATTTTTCAGAAGCTATAATAAAGAAATAATCGATAAGTAGTACATACCATGGTAAAAGTAATTGTAATGCTTGTACTGGAGGCAGTGGACTCCAAATTCTAAGCGACGCGTGTAAATCCGGTAGACAAGCCCAATCCCAACTGTGTGCAGCTAGTAATACTTTTGGTAAAGCTTCAGGTCTATCGTGTAAATAATGCCTTTTCTCCCATAAAATTTCCCTTTCATCGATAGGCGGTCTGGAAATAGAAATCAGCTTTTAAAAAATACCATTTTGAAAATTTAAACTTATACTTTCAATCACATAATTACAACATACCTCGAAAATGTATCTTGCTGTGTAATGTCTATTAATAGCTCTTGCGTATTTTGATCCAACGAATTAAAATCTAACGATTCCACGTCATAATCTCGCAATTCCGAAGAATTGGGGAATAAAACCTTTCCCCCGTAATCGGGTAATTCTAATCCTACAATGGGATGAGTATCGCCACGGGGGTGAATTCCAGGCGCTGGCGCTGGACCTAATCGTTTGTCTGCGATAGCTGGCCAAAGGGATAGAAAAAAACTTCCTTGGCTCATAACGCTAGAATTAAAATGAAGATACATAAAGGCATATGTATGAAGCAACAAAAAACACAAGGTGATTATAAAAGTTTCAAAGATAAAAAGCTGAATGTAAAGAATAATTTGTGACAGACGCGTCATTTACCCGTCATAATCGAAGAATTGTATAGCACCCCATCCAAGTTCTTCTTTCTGCATTGCGTTCTCCGCAGATGAGTTAGATTCGTGCTCCGCAGGCTGCAGCGTGCGTCCATAAAGAACTAACACAAGTCTCGCTTCCCGTGGCACTTGACACACACTTATTCCACGAAATTCCAACCTTATAATTTGTATAATTTTTATTAAATCTATATTTGGAATTTTCAATCATTGTAAGTGCATCCTCGTACTTACCATGAATTAAATAAAATTCTTGGATAAAAATTCGTGCTAACCGTCATTGGTTCCGACAAAACTGGATTTCCTACAGGTCTGGTTCCATGAAAAATTTGAGCTGCCACTATATAATCGTCATGTTTCCATGTGGTTGGTAGCCTATGCAGAGCTCCAACACGCACCAAAATTGTATCGATTACTTCTGTCGCAATCAGTGTATCTATTAAAAGAAAGTATATCATGATTATATCATAATTTTATCTTATATAAAATATATTGTGTTACAAAATTAGTGTAACTTCTTACTAGTCGGAAATTCTCCCTTGCTATTTAATTGAAAGTCGACCTTAAATGCATGACAATATGTTTCGACGAGTTCTTGAATAGCATCGCGAATTTTATGACAATGAGAGGCAATCACATCGGGGAACTTTTTTCTCAAAGTAACCACAGCATAATCGCCATCTTCATGTATAATCTCCGGCTTTTTACACTCTATATTAGCTGTATGAACTTGCGGCAGAAATTGACAGCAAGCATTTACGAAATTGTCAACAGCCTCCGTAATTTCAAATGTTTCAATGTTTCCCATTAAGGCACATACTGCTTTAACTGCTTGTACTACACCGTGCGGTTGAAGTTGAGGTAATAAGGTAGTACCTTGATTTGTGGTTGCCAATTGTAATGCTGCAGTTTCTACGCGTTCCATTTCTTTTTCTACTGTCTCTACAATAAATAACATAATAAAATGTACATTGTAAATATATCATCTTTTAATAAAAATTCTTTCTTATATATGTATATATGTGAATATATATACCTAGTAAAATAAGTAATGTATCATATGAAATAGGCTGTGATGGTTCATTTGGTAGAATATCTTCTAATTTTAGAGACTGATCACAATTATCATCTTGCAACTAAAAAAGAAAAAGTAGAATAACGATTCAAATAGTCTGCTTATGATACATTGTAATAATACTTGTATAACATATTCATCATACTAACCGTTCGAGCAATGGATTGTTTAATTTGTGCCCTGCTCATTATAGCTAACTCGATATCTTTTTCTAATTTAATACACAAATGTATGTATTCGTATTGTGCTAAGGTTGTGTTGGGTGCTAGGTATTCAGCTAATCCCCATACTCTTAAACAATACTTTTCTACATTTACTGTATCTTCATCATCCAAGGAACAGGCAACATTCAAGATAACATGTTCGACACTGCAATTCACTGAAACATAATGTTTAATATAATTTTAATGCAAAAAGAGGGAAAGCAATCTTATTTTGAAAATAAATTTTCTTTTTAACTTACCATTACAAGTGAAAGTAATAGATGGTGCAGGATCTTTATCGTTACTAGGTAATTGTGGATGAACTACTAATTTTATACTTGTACCGTCTGGATATAGATTCTCCATTATTGGGCTAACAACGTATCCAATATTTGTACTAGGATTATTAAATGGAAACTCGCCTAAAATTGAACCAAGTTATGAGCACAGCAAAAAGTGTATTAGTATACCATAAGAAAAGAGCGTTCTTTACTAACTTCGTATAGACTTTATCATGTTGTGAAACGCCTTCAGATCACAATCATGCAGAGATGATCTAGTTTTAATGACTGTTACATTTTCATACAATCGTGTTTGACGCTTCTGCTGAAAATAATATTAAAAAGTGCAACTATTTTATCAAAAGCTGGACAAATTTTTTCGGGACTTACTCGACGATCTAAAGAGGTTCTTCGTCTCTCTATGGTATTCCATGCAGACGAATTTCGAGGAGGCAGTGGAGGTGGTGCAGCTGGCGACACAGCTGGTGATTTTGCAGATTTCTCCACAGCGGCATAAACCGGATCCGAGTTAACACTTTCATTTGTGCTATACATATAATCAAATGGATCGAATGGATCATACACACTGCCACTAATTTGCGATTGCGAATCTGCAAGAATTATTCAATGATAATGTCAGAATAATAGAATGTACTTGTATTTTCGGTCATGTGTTTGAGTTTTAAATTTGGCTATATTATTTTACACTATTATTTTTGTACATTTATTTCATGTTATATTAATAATTTAGAGAAGATGAGATTTAATTTTTACCATCTTTATGTTCTTGCACAGAATTATTTCCATTGTCAGTCTTAATAAGTAATGGATCGAATGCTTCCAATACACTAACTCGTACATTGGTTTTGTCCTCTGTTTGCTCGAAACTATTCAAATCTATAAGATTGCTATTTGGCTTTTTCTCTATCACTTTTAAAACATTTAACTGTTCATCATCCATACAAAATGGAGCACATATGGCAGGTGCAACAGTTGGTCTATAATTTATAGGCAATGGAGGAATCTAAAAAAAAAATGTAAAAATATATTCAAGACAATGTTCTCTGAATGTTTCGTCATTAATTAATAAAAATTTTTTCTTAAAGAATTAGTAAAAACTAGCAATAGAATATATATTAAATATTTCAAATCATTTTGCTTCATTAACCTTTACAGGACGGTAATGCCACTATAGAAACATTGAAACAATGTCATATTTTGAGGCAAGGAACGCAATGAATCATAACAAATCTTTTTTTCAAAGTAAAGGTCTGTAAGAATCTGAAAATAAACCCGCCGTCTAAAGGTTAAGAGACAACAATAAATAAATAAATATATACATAATTTATTTTTAATATTAAAAATTATTATGCTAAATAAAAAGAAGAAAATGAGCATCTTCCAAATCTTCAGATATGATATACCTGCGAGAAGAAAAAATGCTTAAAGATAACAGATTTCCATGCAGGCTGTAAAGAAAAGTGTGTTTTAACAGACTGCTCTGTATTAATCCCCCTTACAAATAAATAAAAAAAAATAATTTTGAGAGAGAGAGAGAGAAAGAGAGAGAATTTAGAATATTCATTTCAGAACAAGGAGAATTCTATAGAAATCTGTATTACCTGTGGTGCAATATCAGGTACATTATTGCTAACGCTACTAGCTCTTGACATGATAGGACTGATTCCCGGTGTTCCTGGTGTACATGGTGCTGTGGAAGATCGCGGGCCTGGGGAAAGGGAGTGATACCTAAAATCCCTAGACTGATATGCGCCAACTGAGCTGTTGCTTCGAGATACTCTTGATTGTTTCTTCAATAATGACGGATGGGTATCCCATTTAGGTTCTATCGGTGCTTTTCTGTAACAAATCATTTTTAATAGCTACAATCTTTCAAGTAAAGATAAAAATTATGATTCATAAAAAAAACATAATTTATCAGATTTTTAAATTATTAAAAAATTGCTAATATAAAAGCTTCATGATTTACTTCAAAATCAAAATAAAATTAATATAATTGTTATATAATTTTGAAAATAATTATAAAAACATGTTTATATAAATGCAAATAAGTTCTTTAAAAAAATTGCCTTGTCTCTCTCAACTAGACATATTTATAACAGAAATATATATTTACGGCGGTGGTGGAGGTGGAGTTGAACAATATTCAGCCAGATTATCCTGCTTTACAGGGCTTGTAAAATTGATTAGATCAGTAGAATCTTGACTTGACGCGGCAGTTGTCGAATTTCTTCTACACGGTATTGGGGGTGGTGGAGCTAATATTGCAGCACTTTTTTGATTTGTGTTAATGCATCCAGGTCTTGGTCGACTTCTGCATTGAGACCTGTACATATAATGCATAAATTACTTAAGTACCATTGTAAACAGTAAGTTTATCTTCTATCGCGAGTTAAAGATTATTAAATTATATCCAATTATTATATATATTATATGAAATTATAATCAATTGTAATCAATATATTATATCAAATTTTACATATTATAAAATTATAATTAATTGTAAAGTTAAAATCAATTGATGAAAATGAAAAATGTCCAGTGTTAAAATATAAACCTTTCTCCTTGCAAGCTGTCTGTCTCTGACACGCTATTCGTATTGCACGCATTGTTTTGAGCGAGGCACGCCTGCTGCACGTTACTAAGTTCCAATCGCAACTTCTCCAATCTGTATTTTTCTAGAGCCAAGGTCTCCAAACTGAGAGCCTTGGCCTGCTCCAAATCCTCCTGATACTTCCTTTCATGATCGATCACCGCAGTCCTTTGGTCGCAGGTATTTTTACTGTAGTGTGACATCTAAAATGAGATTCGAACATTTATTGTTATTACGCCAACAATATATTTCCCTACGACCTACGATTCGTCCCGAGTAACAGCCGAATTAGGAGCGGCTACAGCGTGTCATAAATCACACGTTCTAACCTATACGGAACGGAGTCAGCGACGGAACAGCAGCTGGAGCGGAGATCTCCGCTCGTACGGCGAGGCGAGTGAGTCCAAATGAATCGTTCTCGGCTTCGAGGACGGCGTCCCTCGCGGGAGTGTCTATCGACTGTCGTGCATCTCGCGTCGCTCCGTGTCACCCTGAAAACGTCACCGCGTCGGACGGATTTCTCGACTTTCGCGGACACGGTGACACGTAGCGACGGCCGACGCGTGCGCTACTGGCCGCCAGACTCCGGAGCAAGCCGGAGCGGGCAACGCAACGCGCGTGTATCGATAAACAACGGGGGAAAGAAGGAAAGGAGCAATAATAACGAAGAGAGGAGGAATCCGGAGCTGCGCGGCGTGTGCGTTTAAAGGGCCGCGTTATCAGCCGCGCGACGGTTACTGGCGGACTTCGGAGCGACTTGATGAATCCGCCGGCTGCTCACCGTAACATTATTCCCCGAACAGGCACGTTTCTCAGCTGACAGGTGCTCGTGCTTCCGTGTCTCTCGTTCTCTCGAACCCTCCGTCTCGCTTCCTCGCGATTAAACGAGGCGATCCGCCGACGCAACGCGCCGTGACGCGCTTAGGAAAGTAACGTTTTCGTCCGGCGCTCCGCTCCCGTCCGTCCTGGGTTCCGGCGCGGTTTTCGTCGAACTCCCTTCCGAGCCTCGCTCCGAGCTCGCCGAAACCTCTAACGGGCGTCCGACAGCAACCGGCGCACCGACTCGACTCGCTCGAGTGTATGTACGTTATACTGTTACGGTGGTCAACGACGTCAACGCGCGAGACGGCACTGCAGCCGCGGGCGACGCGCCGCTATTACGGCGCGTCAAGGAAGTGGCTTCGCCGACGATCAACGGACCCGCGCTCCTCGCGTTGATCGCGCGAGCCTTATTCGATTCAATTTATGGAGCGCGTAGGCTCGCGACCAGTTAGGAGTTCCGCTTACCGTACACGCGTCTCCGCGTCACGATAAACTGTCCCCGGCGGCTCCGCTCGTATATGGAAGCGCGTAGCTGCGCGCCGCTGCTATAATGCTTATGCGACTTTGTTTGTTTATACCGGGTGATTCATAAAGTCGGCGCTCTCGCACGGATAAGTCACCGTTCAAAGAATAATAGAAATAAATAAAAAATTATAATATCGTTAGTTCCCGACTGAACAAGTTTCAAGAACATTTTGACTCTGATCGCATATCACTTTCATGAATTTTTTATTTTTGGACTTATATTTTGGTTACGCCTTCTCGTCTGAGAATATGTACTTATACTCTCAGTGCGATTATTTCAATTTTTTTAACATGGACTACTATTGCGACGACTTAACACAAGGAACGTTTTTTTTTTAATTACAAGAGAGTAGGGACTACATTGTTACTGTAAGAACGAAAAATCATCACCATCAGTATTAGAGTAATTATTATAGAATTATGTGTACCCAACCATTACAGAAATTTATTTTTTTGCGTAATATAATAGAATTATTTATATCCAGCCGTTACAGAAATTTAATTTATTGCTTCTAATTTTTAGAAATTTTGTAAACACTGAGGATGACCTGACAGAAGATTGAAATGTTTAACATATTGAACATACTTATTATCAATTTATGTTTAAATAAAAAATTATTCAACATCGATGGAGCAATGCACGATACGTAAAATTTGTTTGAACAGCGTGGTACTTTATTTATTTCGAAACGCCGCATTTATATGAATATATTTTACAGTTACAAAAGTAAAGTACACACATATTCACACAGTGCCCTTCGTGGAAGGTTAAAAGCGAGTCACTAAAATCTAATATAAGGTATATCTTTGATATGAATGCTACCTAAGTAGGATAAGTCACGATAACGTTAAAATAATATTAAACTGGATCATAATTGATTAAGTGACTTGTAGTTTTGACGTCATTTTGATGTCATGATGACTCGTGTTCTGCTTGTACCCCCCTTGAAATAATTAGTTGAATCGATATTGATCGACGTCGATGGCCTTGGTCCATCGATGTCAATTCGACCAATTATTTCTAACCGAATATAAGTACATAGAAATGAGGGCCGCTGATAACAACTTAATGTTTTCGTAATTATAGTAAAGCCATATTATTTTTATCTATTTAAAGTATTTTAGAATATGAAGTCATTCCATATGATATTTTTTTTATTTCTGAATAAAAATATAGAAAAAAAAAGAATAAATTTAAATCGATTTGCTCTCGTCTTTTACAACCTTCTTACATCTTTCAGCTAATTTTTGTATTTTCTGCTTACATTATTATAATAAACATAATAAGTAGACAAACTGATTCTCTTTTTTGCATTTGAAAACTGGATAACCTCCCTCACAAATCTTACATTTAGTTGTAATGGAAAACCAATCATTATTCACTCGTTTCTTTTCGTATTTCAACTCGACTGCTTCTCGATTGTCTTCATCCGACTTTGTCGATCGAAAATCTTGATTGTACGACATCGATCGGTGAGAAATACAATGATTTCCGATAATTCGGACATGTTCTCTGATGTTCTATTCTTCTGAAGAAGAGATTTTGCCAATCTCAATAAAATCTAATAGCCTCTACTTTGTTAGATACATTAATATTGCGTTCCATTTATCTACGAGTAACGCAAACGTCATAATTTTCAAACGCGGACACATGTGTTCAAATGTGACAAATAAGTGTTCGTATCAAATCCTCTTTATAGTTTCTTTTGTCATCTCTGGAAGGTTCAACTCGTCCAAATGGCTTTGAATTAAGATCATTACTGTCATACGTATCTTTTAAGTCTACGTGGCTTTTTAACATAACTACTCATGTAGCATATTTCTGATACCTCGACATTCCATATACTTCAGTTTTATTGTTCTCTTTCTTAATTTATTAAATTAAATAGAGATAATATTTTATACATCCTTTAAATAAAAATATCGTCATCGAATATCAAACAAAACGTTCCTTTTGTAAATATGACCCTAATTGTAAAACAATTTAGAACCACTAAGTCTAAACTGTTGTTGAAATACAAATGACTCTCTAGCTTTGTCCGAGAATGAGAAGATTATTCATGTTGATACATTCATAAAAAGTTAAATATTTAACAGTAACAAACAATTTCTATTTCTTCGTCACGGATAAGTACATTATCGCAGTAATTTTATATACTTTATGTGTAGATAAAATTTATGTACTTCATGTATTTTTACCTACTAGTCTCTTGAAGAAAAAAAATACTCTTATAAATATACAATCCGTATTTAGGAAGATGAGGTAATGGTAAGCCAATATCCCGCCTCGCTCGCGGTCACAAGACTCCGTCTGCTGAACTTGATCGGCACCGGTGACTTGTCGCATATCTCAACCCGATGATCCTTGAGGAACGCTATTATTCCCATCTTGATTTGCAGCAACGCGAACCGCATGCCTGGAAAGTTACGAAATCGTTGTAATGGGCCGTGATTACGACGCGTTGATTATTTAATTGCTGACTTTACGATGAGTTTGAGACAAGCTTATCAAATCGGGACGTAGACTTTTGCACAAAACACGCATACAGTATATTATCAAGGTCATCGTCCTTTGGGCCGCATAAATTTGCACGCTCAAGCGAGCGATGCGTTTCGGTCTCTTGAGCTAATAATTACTAAGTGAGTTATTTGAACGATAAAGTTTGCACGCAACGTAATACTTTAATATGCAATCTGTCGTCCGTCGATTATTAGTTGAATTAACGATCGGAGATAACGTGGAACATTGGTTGAATGAGATTCAACAACGTTAGCATACTTTTGCATGAAATACAACCAATAGAGATAAGGAAAGATTTGTGATAAGAAGAATCGATAAGACGATTGAGCGGGATTACATGGCATTATTTGTAAATCTTATAGATATTATTTTTTATCGCGAATAATTCTGTCATAATTTTCAAGCGCTAATCAGCGAATAAGCTTTTTTTTTGGTTCAAAAGAACGACGTAGGCATATGACGTAATATCGTGTGTTGAGTCAGCGGATTATAAATTCCGGATTGACCATTTGTTTAATTTTCTATTTGCAATAAAATTATATTATGATATTGTTCACAATCACCAACAGAAAAAATAAGTAATTAAAAAACTTTAATGGACTGTTTATCTGAAAATCTGAGAACTGCCTAAACATGTTTGAAAGATAAACGGTATCGAACAATTTTCTTTATATTGAATAACATTACATTTATAAGTATAATTGATTAACAGTATATTGCAAGTATAAGGAAATAATTATTAATTAATATAGTAATTACCTAGACACACACAACACGCACGTCCAAAAAGACACAAGACATAAGACGTCTTAAAGACGTCTAAAAGAGATTTTATGTTTCGATTTTGGACTTTTTATTGTCTGGATAATTTATATTATAATGATTCATATTATGATAATGATAGTAATTAATTTATATTATAATGCCATTATACTAATTAATAATAGTTATCCATAAATGGATAATGCTACATTTTTCTTTCATATAAATTATTTATATTTTTCTTATCTTCATAATAAATAGTTGAGGAATTTCTCCTCAATTTTTTAGTTACTGATAATAATTTATCTATAAATGAATAATACTACTATCTCTCTCTGCAGTCTATATCAATTATTCATAATTTCCTTATCTTCATAATACACAGTTGAAGTATTTCTCCCAAGATTTCTCTTCAATTTTCTAGTTGCTGATATTATTTCACTGAGTGTAAGAGTCAATACCTATGCAATTTCGTGGTCCTTCTCCGAATGGAAGATACGTGTAAGGGTGTCTCGTGCGTTTATTCTCCTCCGTGAATCTCTCGGGATCAAATCTTGCCGGATCGGGATAGTAATTTGGGTCATGATGGAGGCCATAAATCGGTATGACGACCCGCAAGCCAGCCGGCAGCTCCACATTGCTGTCCGGTATCCGGTACTTGTACTCGCATCTTCGAGCGAACAGTGGAGCTGGCGGATACTTCCTGAGAGTCTCTACATAATTTACAATTCTAGCATTTCCAGATTATTTCCAACGCGCGTTGAGTCAGCGAATTATGAATTCTGGATTAACTGTTTGTTTAATTTGCAATTTGCAATTTATATTGTGATATCATTCACAATCATCTACAGAAAAAAATAATTAATTAAAAAAATGTAGACTTTAACAGATTGCTCGTTCCGACAACGAAAATCTGAGAATTGCCTAAAACATATTTGAAAGATAAGCGGTGTCGATTTAAAATAAACGGTGCTCACATTCGCGCTGTGTTTGCGACAGATATATCTGATTACATGTGAACTCCGTTCGTACGTATGACACAAAACACGTATGCAGATATTTGCATTCACACGGGTTCACTTCTTAATAATTTACTTTATTTATTAAAAATAAACGGTCTCTATTTTATGTTCATTACGTCATGATGATTTTATCATAAACGAGTGAGATTCGAATTTCAGCGTTGCTCGCGATAAAAAGATTACATCCGGAGAAATTTTTCATTTTTGGAATTTTCATCAATGATACTAACGGATCCGTACCTAATATTACCATGTCGAGATACTTCATTTCCTGAATCGCGTCGTAAGTTAATTTTCCATCTCCTATAGCATTGTGTACCTCTCGCCTGGTCTTATCTTGGATTTCTTGGTTCAAGGCTAGTTCGTAGAGGCAAAACGCGATCGTGTTCGATGACGTTTCGTAACCGGCGGCAAAGAAACCGAACGCTTGTGCCGCGATAGTGTTCTCATCTAATTCTATAAATAACAAATTTCTTTAGCCTATATGAATAAAACGACGTTGCCTATTTTGCACGATATTGCAATTTGGCTCACCGATTTCCTTCGCCACTTGGGCGTCTTCATCGCTGCAGATTCTTAGATTAGTGGCTTCGCTCTCCAGAGTACCCTTGTTTTTCAACTCGATTAATAGGTCCATGAAATCGTGTCTGGTCGTGCCGTTACTCTCTCTTTGGCTGATCATTTGTGATACGACATGCGTGAAAAACTGGGTAACGCTCGGATCGACGAGCTGCACACCCATCAGCTTGTACAGCCTCGGCATGGCCGTTCGTAGCATCCTCCAGAGAGTGGCCTTGTAACTCGGCTTCGAGAGCTTCTTCACCGCTCTGTGAAATTCGGATTCTTCGTCGGTGAGCGCGTTTATCTGTATGCCGAAGGCACAGCTGCCGATGACGTCAATGATGAATTTCGCGGCCAGTTCCCGTACCTCGACCGTTTGGTCACCGAAGCTGCTTGCCTCATTGATAAGCCGCTGCAACTCTTCGCAGCATTCCACCAGTAGGTAGAACATCCGCTTCAGCTTGCCCGACGAGAACGCGGGCGTTAATTTCGACCTGAGACCCTTCCACTTGCGCCCTTCGAGATTGAATAGATGGCCGGAGAGCGGATCCTGACGCGTACACGATAAGATTTAAAGTTCATTAACAGAGTTTTCACTATCAGTATTTTAAGAAATATCTAATTAGACAGGAAAGAAAATCTCCCCCCACGGAATAGATAGTTTTGTTGAAGTATCTAAAAACTTAGCTAGGTAAAGATCTGAAAATAATTATGTTAGACCATCAAAATAATTATGTAGGATACGCTTAAACTAGTTGCTAGAATGTCAAAACTTTTTGTAGCATTGTTCATCATGCTTGAGATTCTTAAACAATTATTTTGAAAAGCAAACAAAATTATTTTTATTTCATTTTTGGTGCAATAATGTATGCTTTGTATATTTGACTGAATACACTATACGATCTCAATCTTTTACACAATTTGAAAATGTCTCTTAACCTATCCAAATTACTCCGCTTTATAGAGTATACTCTACCCGCGAGTCAAAATTTTAGTCCTACTTTGAATCTCTTTCAATCTTAATTAAACCTTATAAACCTGTTTTGATACTTGTACAATCAAATAGGGCCTCTTTTAATATTACTTAATCTACAGCTTCTATTTAGAAAACTTCTTTTGAACTTGAAAATAGGAAATCTTGCAATGACTGCCATTTACAGGTTCAAACGTAGGAGCTCAATTCATTAGATTAGAACCTATAAATCTCTAGAGTCTACATACGTCCTAAAACTAAGGTTCAAAGTAGGAGCAAAATTTCGACTCGGGATACCTAAATTTTTGGATACTTCAGCAAAATTGTTCTTTGCGTATATTAATAGTCGCGTATACCTGATCGCTATTGATCGGTATCCCACGATTCAGGAAGTAAGCGAAATCCTTGACGCACACGCTCTTCACTAGATCGGGATCACGTAGAATCAGCACGGGCGATCTTACTCGAAACGCGCCAAAGAACCTTTCATCCTTGAACCACTGATACATCTCTTTCACGCCTTCCGGTTGCGACGTTCGAAACAGGAGCAGGGAACCAAAATTTCCGACGAGCACAGTCGGCTTTTTGAACGGTACACCGCGACATTTCCAAAAGTCAAAGGTAGCTGTGAGATAAAAGTATAGGCTACCGAGGACGAGTCCGATAAGTAGAAAAGGATCCAGTAATATCGCTACGATATCAAGCATTTTCAATCTTTGCTCGACGCGCAAGTTTCAAAAAAACAGCTTTTCGCCTAAAAACGTAATCTCTAATTTATGACAGAAAAATAATAATTTATGATAGAAATAATAATTATTTTTCCTCTTATAATTTTAGTGTTGATAGGAAATAAACTGACGTTGTTTATCGTCATTTTAATGTCAAAATGAAGTCTTTGATATTTTGACGTCAAAATAATAACGAATAACGTCAGCTTGTTTTCTGGGTATATGATTAATGTGACGTAATTTTTAATTTATATTGCATTTGATAATTTCTCCGACGTGAGCGGATTATTCGATGGCCGCGCGGAATCGTTCAAGTCGAATATTGATTTATGATATACGTTGTTGAACAGTACAGCCGCGGCTGTTTGACTACAAGTCTGTTTGAGTCTATTTTTAAATTCGTTTTACAAATGTAAACATTTGGCCGCGCAAAGGAGTAGTACGAGCAGATATTACCATGCTCGCGATGTGTTTGCGACAGATCCGATTACACACGAGCTCCAGTCGTACGTACAGAAAACGCGCGCGTATATGTTTAGCGGAGTCCTACATGAGTTCACTTCTTAACCACCTGCTGCTTTCAACAGTGACGTCAAAACATTAACCAAGCATTAAAACACTCCATCGGTTACAACTTCATTTCTGTTGTGCAAATATCGCATGTTGCACGACAGAACGTTTCAGAGACATATTTTAAATATTCTTAAAAGTATTATTGTAAAAAGTCCATAATTCCGTTCTGATATGATTCAGTTTATATCGAATCAATTTATATTTGTAGATAAATTGTCCGTCTCAACATTAATTAACAGACTTTATTATTCTTTCGGTTTATCAGTTTCTTTCATTCAATTTCTAATCAAAGAGTTCTGTGTGTGTACTTGACACTCACGTAATCACATATTTCCTGTCCGTCTCATCCTGACATATTTCTTAAAATACTTAAAACTTAAAAATAAATTAGTCTCCCATATCAGTTTCGAGAATAATTATAACCGATAGTCTTCGAGAAGAATTATGACCTATGAATCATCGATAATGACTTCTGAGATTTCAGGAATCCATGAAATTTCAAAGTTGTGCGGTTCAGACGGTCGTTCGATTACTCGACATAAATCAAAATAAGCATATCATAAGTGTAAATTGAAATATACAATAAAAAATAAATCAAAATAAGCATATCGTAAGTGTAAATTGAAATATACCAAGCAGATTACGAAACACTTCTTTTTAAGAAGTGCTTTATATAAAATAACGATCGAGTGGTTCTTGACTAATTTATCGACTTTCTATCGACATGCGCTTTTATCGCGATTGTTTACTATGTCTGACTCATGCGTCTGGAATTTTTTCAAAAAAGAGAAAGAATCTTAGAAGGGCTCAGACAAAAGATTCGATTTATTCGAATAGTTCAAAGTCTAAAAAAATGAGCATCTAATTCGAATACTTTGGACAGTTCGAACAGTTCGAGCTTAAACAGTGATCAGTATGAAATGTCAATTCGTTATGTCTAGAGTTCGGACGGTTCGGACAGTAAACAAATATAGTATGCCTTAGAAACAAAAGAGCAGTTAAATAAATTTCCTAATTTATTGATATCGTCCTACAAATATCCTAAGCCATCCTGGACATATTCAGGATGATCCTGAGGACGACTTGTGATGTCTGAGTTCGAAATGTAATAATTTCGAATTTTCAGCTCTGAAGTGGTTAAAATAGTTCGAACATACATTCAGTCCGAACTATTTAAGTCCGAACTATTAAAGAACTAACTTAAGATTCGAACTGTCCGAACTGTCAAATCGTCTGATGTTTCCGAGCACTCCTTAAAATGATCGAATCAAAAGAATACGTATCTTTCATTAATCTATTAAAATTTTTAGTATCATATATTATGTATATTAATTCCAATAACGACGCATTGGATTTGTTTAGTTTTTATTACGCCAGTTCAATTATTTCAAATTCCTCACATTTAGATAAACGATGATATTTTTATTCAGCTTATGCTGCAATTTGCGCAGCACCCGATTATCGACGCACTACGTTTTTTCGCCGAGGGGATGTGCACACACTCACTGGCATTCTAAGGAGTCCAAGGCGTAACAAGCGGCACAAGTTCCGCGCCGATGTTCGATTTAGCGTAAAGGAAAATCGGTTGCACTAAAAGACATTCCGCGGCATATAATTTCGCTCGCACCTGTCGCGGTTTCCCGTCACGTGGTGCAACCGGTGATCGAGCCGCGGTCGTTTCTGACCACGAGAAGACAACGGGAAGAAAGGACGGGAAACAACAAGGGAAAAGAAAAACGTCGCAATGTATTCCAAGTGCGTTGCGTTGTATCGTCACGCCGTATCGTTCCCGCGGAAAGGCTGACCTCCCACCGACTGGAAGGCATGAACGAATGCCGCGCATTTATAGAGACCTCGCACTGGCGCCGACTTTGAAGCCGAGCCCATATAGCTGATCTGATACCTCCACGGATAGCTCCGGGTTATCTTCAAGAGATTTCTGCATCCCTCTCCGTCGCCAGTATCAGCCGCACTAGAAAGAACTTGCGTTCTTCTTTGAGCGCTGCCGACTATCTCTGTCCGTCGCGAACGTTCATTGCTTGAATGAGTAACGAAAGACAAAAATGCACTGAGACAAAAAAATTGTTGCAATTACCAATAATTTAACCAATAATATATACACACATATATATATAATTAGTTATAAATAGTAATTTTTTTAGACAACTATATATTTATACTTGTTTTAACCACGCAAATATAATTATCGTGCTATTAATAATAGTCACATACATTGTTTAAAAATCTTTAATTTTTTCTTAATATATTTTTCAATTATTATTACCACATAAATAGTAAGTGAATTTAAGAAAGTTATATATACTGTAATTGTGATTGTATTTACTGAATAAAAATGTTTATTTTGATTATCATTTATATTTTAATATTCAAAATTATTATAATTTATAGTACAATTTTTTCGTGTTTGAGAGAATTATATGTTTATTATTATTAACATTGTAGCAATAATAGCCATAAAAATGGAACTTCTAATCATAAATATTTTACCATCATAGTCATAAATAGCAAATATTTTTCTTTTAGTAAAGAAGCGAATTTAGATAAAACACGACATACACAGAATGGCCCAGAATATTTGGAACTATTTTCATATGCAGATAAAGCGGAGTAAACCGAGTCAAAAAGTCCCGTACAACTTTTCAACTTTTGCAATATTAATAAATTATTAATTAATAAAAATCGCTGCATTATATAGCCCGGCTAATGGTTAATTATAATATATTGCAAAAATCGGAAATTGTAGAGCATTTTTCGACTCGGTTTAGTCCGCCCTATCTGCATATGAAAATAGTCCCAAATATTCTGGAACACCCTTATATTATGAATCTTCACATATTTCTAAACATTTCTTAAAATTTTAGATATAAAAATTATTCTGAATCTTTGTAGAAAACAAGTGCTAAACAATATAATAGGTTAATCTAATCTTTATGAAGTTAATTCATTTGATTCTGAGGATTTGCAGAACGTGACTGATTGTTATCTTGAAAATACGATCAATATGTGTTACGCGTATAGATAAACGTAGAGATATTCCGATATATTTTTATGTTCCATGTAAATAAAATACATGCAGGACTATTTTTAGTCGTATTTTTGCACTAAAAAAAGTAAAACGTTTTATATTTCCTCCTTTTTCCGCTTTTGAGATTTGTTTGGTCGAACGAGCATATAAAGTTGAAAATAACATTGTCAAAAAACAAGTAAACTTTCTTCCTTCCATCATAGAACATTAGCTGTTATTTACACATTTGCTTTGCTATCGATAAAACATTAAGCGTGCAAATATTGTGTTAAGATCTAGACGCTGGCGACTGTCCATCTCACTTTCTTGCATTACGACGTGCATTGTAAATGAAAATAGATTTTCCTTTCACGTTTATTTCTGCAACGCCGATCTCTACCTCGATGGAAACAGATGGTAAAACATGGGGAGTCGCTTACAATCCTTTTGAACGTTTATTCGATTTGTACATGCATTTTCAGCCGACTCACTATTTTCTTCTCTCTTTATATATAACGTAAAGATAACATAAACAATTAAAATTGAAACGTATTACGATCATTAAAGTAGGTTTTGTCTAAAGAAATTCTGAGGAAATTTTGGTTCACAAAATACAGATTTGATTACTTTACGGATGATAACGTTTTGCGTCGTATTTTATGTGAATGCAAGCTTATCTTTATCAAAATATTATTTTTCATTCAAAATATTGTGTTATCATATAATTACGATATCATATCTATAATAGTAATTATATCTATGATAATAATTATAAGATAGTATATTATATTATGTTATAATAGATCTTTAACGCCATCAGTTCTTTTTTATTAAAAAATGATAGAGGTAAGTGGCTGCAGAATGTTATTCATTATACACGATTAAATCTCTGTATGTGTAGAAGTAAATATAAATCATCAACTGTATATAAAGCTTCATATTTCACAATATTTCTTGAAAATTGTGATATTGTAAAAAACTATTTCGTAGAAAAAAAATCGTTAATTTTTAAAAATAAATATAAGAATGTACAATCATATTATCATAATTATAAAAATATGTACTCTATTTGTGCTTCGTATGTATGAGACATGAAATGAAATATGTATTTATACTGTAAAATCAATTGATAATCCTAAATAAAAATAAATGATAAATTAGCGTGACAAATGTAGCTTTTTATATTTATAATCTTTATAAATATTTATAAAATTGAAGAGAAAAAATATTAAATCAATAACCAACTGCTGATAATTAACCGACTATTGATCTTGTCACCTCCTATAAAAGCGGCTGGTTTTTGTCGTTGAAAGTGTTTCGCGAATTGTACGATGAGCGGTGCAGATTTTGTAAATATCTTCCTATTTTCGTTAAATCAAAGAATTTCTGTTTTAATACGAGCTCATCAGTAATCGAAATATTAGGATAGTAAGAATGCTTTTTTCACAGATAACTCACATCGTCGTACAATTTTTAATTAATATATATATATATATATATAAAATCGATTCTGCTTTATACTGTCTGTAAATAATATTTAAAACAATATTAAATATTAAATAAATATAAATATAATATAAATATAATACAAACTAATGGTAGATTTCTAAAAATTTTATTAATTCGTATTTGTATTTAGAAGAATTTAAATTTGCGACTTGAAGATTCTGGACATGCAATCACAAATTGTACAGTTTTTTAAATTATTGTTGCAAACAATAATTTAAAAAATAGTGCAATTTGTGATTGCATTCGTGATTGCATTTGTTTGCTTATTCTCTGAAATTTGAATTATCTTTTTGTAACGTGTTTGTTTCGGACTCGAAGAAGCAGATAATGACTCGCTGGCTAAACTTGGCAGCAAAATCTAGGAATTCGAACAGCTCTTCATTGTGTCCATGTATTGTTCTGCAAATTGCTAAACTAGATAGTTGTTATCAGTTTACAATTACAAGTAGCACAAGTTTACAATCAATTCTGAGAACAAGTTTTGGAAAGTGCGCGTGAAAAGGTTCGGTTATATGAATGTTAATTTATTGCTGTATATATATTTATCATTTTAATTTCATCTTATATTGTTATACTTTTACATTTGAAATATTGATATTCCACTAAATATATTGTATTTAAAGAGAGAAAAATATATATATAATATGTAGTGGAAACCTTCAGTGACGATTGTAATTAATCCGAATACGTGTCGGATTTTACTGCGAGGGCCGATGTGAGCTTTGTGCGCAAATTTCGCCACCGTTGTCCGCTGAGATTGACTAAATTCGCAGTAAGCGGATCAACGTATTCGTTTGCTGCTGTCCCACGACCTAACTAGGACTATTAATAATAAATAATCAACAATCGTATTCGTTTCAATGCAATCACTATTATAAAAGTCGCATTAAAATTTTATTACTTGTCAGCCGGAAAATTAAGATTACTAGTACTCTGATCATAATTTAAAAAAAGAGATGAGTTTTCTAGACAAAATAAATATTTTTTAAATCAATGAGCTTTCAGATTAAGGTAATTATTTGATAGAAATTTGTTTCATTAATGCTGAAGCGTACATAAGGCAGTTAAATTTGAGCATAATTGTATACGTCAAAAGTATCTTAATTATAAGTTCGATCATGCATCTTTGTCATGATCTTCCATAGATGTTATATAAAATATGTAAAGCTTAAAATTCTCAGAAGAAAAATAGAAGAGAAATAATTTTCTACAATTTTAATATTTAATTTAATTTATGTAATATGTCAAATTTCCAGCATATGTTCAGGTTTTTTGTAATTAGCACACAAATAATTTTATGGATTCGTCGCGATCGCAGGGTGCGTGATTTAACCTACGGACCTTGATAAGATGCGCGAAGCCAAATATCCAGATCTGTACTCTGAAAATAGCTTGCCATAATGTACTATAACGAGTTTTGTTAACTATTATCCGCGTGTCAAGCGAGTTTGAAAGAACTCTGCTTTTTTTCCCACAAAAGAAGTCAAGAATTAAGATTCTCTGTTTAAATATGTAAATTTTGAATTTATTAAAATTACAATTAAATATCTCAATCAAAAGTTTCTAAAGGTCTCTTTATGTGATATTAAAACACTCTCTGTCTTCTATGCATTTTCAGATGACAAATGCTGTTTCTGCTACGAATTCTTTTACGAATTTTGATTCACATTTTTCTATCTGTGCGTACTTTCTAAATCTTGAATTATTTTGTGACGCGACGGTATTAAAGGTGAAGCTTTCTCTTGCACGGATACAAAGCGAGAAGTTGAGCTGCAAGCATCACCGAAATTACGCGGACCACCGCCCGTGTTCTTCCAGTATCTTGCGTAATAAATCCGCGTCGGCCGGACCGCAGCGGATCCGGTAGCGTCGTTGCAGTCGGAGCCGCGGTTGGAAGAGGCCGCTGCCGCTGCTGGCGGTCGACCGCCTCGAAATGTTGATGCTAAATAAAACTCCTAGCTGCTTGGGCCAATGCCATACGCTCTAATTTCCGCGAAAGCACGGCCGGCTGTAGACGTGGTGGCCCGGGGTCTGCCACGTCGGAGGGCGATCAGCACGACAGATCACCGATAAATCTTACGAATTCTTCGCGATCGCGAAACAGGAAGTGGAGGACTCGAAGGAGATAGAGAAGCCGCGGGTGAAAAGACGCGTAGCCGTTCATCTTGGGCGGTTTCTTGGAAAGGAAAATCACTCTCACCCGTCAAGCAATAGGCATCAACGACAGACAGTGGGTCGAACTTTGCGAACAACGTCCAGTCCTCGCCTCTTCCATGTGAAGGCTGCCCTGTCATGGCTATCGCCCTTCTGGGCAAGTGCGTCGCGCTGCTGGCTCTCATCGTGTTGCTCTACGCCACCTGCTATGGCTTCCGGGTACGTGACATCGTGTCGCAGACACACCATCCGACCGTCTGCGTCTCGACGCACGGCAGAGTTTGTCCAATGGACAGAACGGTGACGACCGGAGGACCGATCTCGATCCGGAAATGGCACGAGGGCATGGTGCCGCGGACCATCGCTGGTGACCGGAAACCACCTGCCGAATCAATGTCAGACGCTGGAATGGGGAGAATTCGAATCGAGAAGATCACCGAACATCCGAGAGACAAGGGTGCGACTAGAGTTCCGAGAAGCTCCAGGATAGAAAGTGACGAGATAGATGACGACGAAGAGGAGGAAGAAGTAGTTGTAGAAGTGGAAAGCGTGGAGGAGGATGAGGAATCGGTGGGGGATTCCGAAAGAGATCAGGCGGATGAAAAGACAGATGACGAAGAAGAAGAAGAAGCATCCGAGACTGAGCTATCAGATCAGGATGCTGAAGATAAAGAAAAGAAAGTGAAAAAAAAGTTTTCTATTGACGACGATGATGATAAGAGTGAAGATAATGATGATGAAGATGAAGAAGATGATGATGAAGATGAAGATGAAGATGATAATGAAGATGAGGATGAAGATAAAAACGATGATAAAAAATCTTTCAAAAAAGACTCAAAGAAACAAATGAAAAAAATTAAAACCACAAAGATTGTTAAATCTATAAAATACGGTAAAAGTAGAGCTGATGATGACGACGACAAGGAAGAGGAAGATGATAAAGAAGAAAAAAAAGCAGCCAAGATAGATCAACGAAAAGTAACAGAATCACTTAAAAATAAATTTAGTGCACCACATAAAAAAGAAAACGAAGACGACGATGAAGATGAAGATGAAGATGAAGATGAAGAATCTGATGTAAAAGAAACCACTCCAGCACCTAGAAAATTAGAGAAAGTAAGACTCGCCGATAAAGATAAAACAAGGACAACTATTTTACAAAGCAAACGCGATGTGGAAAAACCAAAACAAGATGATAAAAAGCCAGCCGATGTCGCAAAGTCAGCGATGAAAGCAGAGAGCGTGAAAAAGACGATCGAAAGTACAAAGAGAATTGAATCAGTCGAAAGTACGAAAGAATCCATCGAATCCAGCACGAAGAAATCAGTCGAAAGTGCCAAGAAATTAACTGAAGGTACGAAAAAAGTTGAATCAGTTAAGGGTACTTCTAAGCCTAAGGCTGAGGTGCCTGAAATTGCAACGAAGGTAGACGAAAAATCGAAGACGCGAGTGAAACCGGAAACTTCAACACCTGCACCGAAAATTAAGGAGCAAGCGAAACAACCGGAGAAGGCGGATGTCAAAAAAGTAACAGCGAAACCAACTTCGAGACCGTCGAAGGAAGTTTCGCAAGCGGAGAGTGAGTATTATGTAAAAACGGTTCGATACGAAAAGCGAGTTTATCCAACAATGTTTAGTGTTGCCACGTAAATAGGCATTGCACTGGTAGTAGTATCTTAAGTAATAATCTAAAAGATATAATATATCCAACGACCGTGTAATCTTTTATTCGCTTTAAGCTTCTCTTGCGCATAGAAATTCCGCATTGTTTCTTTCTGAATGGCTTTGAGGAGAAATTGAACGATTTTTCTCTTTAAATACAGTTTTTTTGGAAAATGATCTATTGAAGATAATATTTATTGAAATAATAATTAAATAATGGGCGATTGAGAGCGGTAATTCGGGCGTTATAATTTACAATTTATATTTTTAACTTCCTTACATTCATTTATAAAACGGACGTTTTGGCTTTATTCGAGACATCATTAGCAATGTCCAGGCAGTGAAATCCATTAATTGGTATAGAGTAGCCGCAATAGAATCAGTTTCAGAATGCAGCAGAAAGAGCCTTTCAATTACCATACTTGAAGAGTTTAATTGTCAATTAGCTGTTAGACTAAATGAGCGCCACTGCAAACTATGATTGCATGTTAAACGTAATCTACGGATGTATCGCAAAAATAAATAATGTATAATTATAAATTAAGAAATCGTCGCATCGATTATTGAATGAACCAAGTACAGAAAAATAATAAAAGATTCTAGGACTGATTCTATTGCGACTACTCTTTGCACCAATTAATGAATTTCGCTGCTTGGACATCGCTGCAGATAAAGGGTCGAATGAAGTCAAAACGTCCGTTTTGTAAATCAATATAAGGAAATTAAAAGTATAAATTGTAAATAGTAACGCACGAATTATCGCGGTATTATTGTTCTCAATCGTTCGTTATTTAATTGTTTCTTATTGTTTTAACTCAAGGGCACAATTTTTATCTTTTTGTTTTTCAGCGCTGTATTCTTATCTTTAAATAAAACAAATAAATATACAAAAAAATAAATAAATTATAAATACTGAGGCCGTGAAAAAATTTCGCAATTCATTATATATGATTAATCAGGCGATATTTTTTAGAGCAAAAAACGAAGCCGAAAACGAAGGAACATACAGATGCGTCTATTACATTGTCCGAAGTGAATGATGCAATTTTGCGTGTGCCGACTTTCGTGCCAAATTTCACGAACGTTGAAAATTCGGAATGTCAGCAACATGGCAAGATATTCCTGCGACAATTGAGAGGTTACAAGTTGTGGGCGCTCCAAAGTGAGTGAGTCGATTGACTAAAATAACTGTTCATTCTATTTTCATTCAGGAACTAAAGTTATTGTGATTACTTCAACTAGAAGACGTCCAGCGCTAAAAAATGTTTCTAAACAGGATATGTAGGCATTATTTTTGAACTGTTAAAATTCTTTAATCGAAATTTCCGATTTGTACAACCTAAATATATGTTTCTGATCTTGAAAAATTACATCAATTTCATCGAACCAAAAATCTATCTTGTTTATAGTGTTAGATTCGAGCGCAAAGATTCCGTCAGGCTTGTTACGAGGAAACGTGAATCAGCTTGGGGATTACGATCAATGTTTGGGTGTGCTGGCGCATGTTAAAGTGGACGAGAAGACGATAAGAATTCAAGGGAAATATTGCTTGGCAACTGTAGACCTGCATGCAACCCATTCAGACATGAGGCTGCCGGTCAATCTAATGCAGGCCCGCGCTTTTATACGAGGAAATATGCACGACGTAAGAGAAATGTTGCCAAAATTATATTAAATTAATATAAAAATTTCTATATTGTCTGTATTTCGTGTGAAGGTTAAAGAAGATAGATAATAGAAATCTAAAAAACTTAATTGTGTTTTCTTTTTGTATTTATTTTACAGTAAATTTTTAAAGTAGAAAATTTTAAAATAATTGGATTTTTAAAATTTAAATTCAAACTTAAAAAAAAATTAAACTTAAACGTAATTAACGTAATTACATAATTCGTATTTTTGAAATAACTTTTCGACAATCTAATGTTTCAGCCAGGTCATTTCATTCCAAAATTCACTTCATTTAATTGGGCGCTGTGTCTACCCGCGGCGTGTTCCGCTGAGGACGCTGAACATGCATTAGAAAGTACCTTAAAGGATTACAATGGAACTGTTGGAATTAAATTTATGGTGAACGTTGATCCGAATATGTGTTACGTCAAGCAAAAGTTTCAGACCTATTCGAAAGAGACAATAGGTGTTTTGTGCGTATCTTTTTATCATATCACGAAAAATCAAGCAATTGATAAATGCATGTTGTTAATTTATTTTGTAGGTATTTTTACGCTATGATTATTTGTCTCGTTATTGTAGCGACTGTGAGGGATTACTTCGTGGAGACGCGAGGGAAAGGTACGTGAGTCTCGATAAATGAATCTTTTACGAAACTGAAATTAGGTTCGCCAGAATATTTCAATACAGCTGCGATTATGGCATAATGCACGCATCTCCTTCGCAGGAAATTATTCTGAGAGGATAATCATGTCATTTTCCTTACGAAGGACGATTAAAGCCTTATTGAAGGAAGCGACGGATGCTGCGGATATTACGTGTATCTATGGAATAAGAGCGTTGGCTACGATCGTTCTTTATGTTGCCCATCAGCTTATAACAATTTCCCGAATACCGTTTAGCAACCGCACTTCTCTTACCGAGGTAAAATCATTGAATAGAGTCTTTGTATTAGAACGTCTCGACATATCGTTCCATTAATTCGTTACTTCAATAGATCGCCAACAGTCCGGCCAGTTCTATTCTGCGAGTGTCATTAGTTTACACGGATGCATTTCTGCTGCTAAGCGGTGTTCTAACCGCTTACAACATGGCGAAGGAACTGAAGACTCGCGGTGAAATTCGCTGGTTTTGCCGTTTCATTGCTAGATTTATCAGGTATTTTAATCTCAAAGAGAAAGAAAGAGTCCTCATAGTTGTTTCAGCTCAAATGCAAGAAAAATTTTATTGGCTGCATTTGGCAGAAAAAAAACAACTTAGTGAACGCTCAGTGATTCTTTATTCGATTAGTTCCTACATTTATATCCAGCAAAGAACTAAAGATAGGAACCAATTATATTAAAAAATCAGAGCGTTCCCTGAGCTATTTTTTCTGCTGAAGCTATTGATTGTTCCGTCACTGGCATGCTCTTCAGACTTTCACCAGCGTTACTCGCGGTGATTTTCTGGTACGCGTTCGTAATGGAACACGTCGGCTCGGGTCCGCAATGGAATAGCGTCGTCATGGCGAACGCGGAGCTTTGCAAATACAACGCGTGGACAAATCTATTATACGTGCAAAATTTTTTTCCGTTTGAGGAAATGGTGAGTAGATGGCCCAGCGACGAATTGAAAAATATTTATAAATCGTATCTATCGTGGTTCGATGGATTTTTTACAGTGCGCCACGCACACGTATCAGTTGGCCTTGGACATGCAACTGTCGCTCTTGGCGCCTATCCTAGTCTTTTTTTTACAATACAAACTCATCATCGGTATGCTCTTAATGGCCTTTCTCATCTTGTTATCTGCCACTCTTCGTTACATAGCGACAATGAACAATTATCTGTCTCTCGTCATCTATCATGGGATTTCGTGAGTACATCTTAGGCCCCTTCTTGAATCTCTTTATATCGCATGTGAAATTTATTCTCTAAAATCTTTGGAGAGGAATTTAACTCTAAAGAGTAAAATCTCACTCTTAAAAATGGATAATTGATAAAGACTAAGCCAGTCTTTTCCAACATTTTTCAACAATTGCCACTCTTTGTCATTCTTTAGAACTTGATTTCACTCCAAAGATTTTCTAAAATATAATATATGTATGCGCGATGTATACTATAAAATTTCGTATGCGATATTTTTCGAGAATAGGATGCGGGAGCGAATGATGCAGACTTTGATGGTGTTTTTGATTGCAGATTAAAGCGCCTTTACAAGACTGCTAATTTAACTTACGCGTTGCCGCTGCATAGAGCAACGCCATACGTCTTCGGTGTCGGCCTCGGTGTGTTGTTGCATTACACCGGAAAGAACGTCAGGATTCACAGGGTACTCTCCCCTCACGTAATCATAATCGCGCGTGATCGTGGCACTGTTCTAATTTCAGGTGTTAGTGATCTTGGGTTGGTTGATCGCGATAACCTTGGGCTCATGGTCGTTATTTTCACCCTGGCGTCAGGCCAAGCGTGACTACGTGTACGACGCTGAAGAGGCTACTCACTATGCAGTAATCGGGCCGGTGCTATGGGCCGCGGCTCTATGCTGGTCAATATTTGCCTGCTTCACGGGGCACGGAGGTCCGTTGTAACGCTGTGGTAACAACAATCAAATAGACGTGTAAATAGACAGGAGCACTGACGCAATAATCATTCACTCCGTAGGTAGTGTTAATAGATTCCTCTCCAGCTACTCGTTGATGATCCTCAGCAGGATATCGTACGCTGTGTATCTAACGCAATTCGCAGTATTTTTCTACAACGTTGGGACCACGAGATTCTCCACGGAATTTCAACTTCATAGAGCAGTAAGTCGTGCAAAAGAAGTAAGAATATCTTTAGAAGTGAGAATATGCAGCGTTTTGGAACAATGAATTTATTAAGCTTACGTTCTCATCACACATTTAACACTAAATGTATAACTGTTTGATTAATGTCTTGATGTGGTTATCTATCAATTTCTGTATAAAATATCTCTCAAAAGAAGAATCTCTTTATATAAACGATTAGAAAAATAATTCAAACGCAAGTTTCAGAATCAGATAGCCGCGTTTAAGATTACTTGACGTACGATAGAGAATATATAAATACATTATTCTTACGTTTGCAGATTGATCCTCTGGAAGTAGCGATAGTGATAGCTGCGTCAGTCGTTTTGACGTTACTTTTTGATCTTCCGATGCAGGAGGTGAAGAGTTTTCATAATGGAAAGCACGGACTTGGCGCTCGAAGTTTCCGAAGAAAAAAAGACACTCGTGAGCGAGAATGAAAAAGCCGAATCCGTCGAAACCGCGGTCAAGCAAGCAAACGTTTTCGAGAACGATGAAGTCACGTCCATCGGGTGGGATCGACAGAAGGATAAAGCGCACGGTGCAACCACTCTCGAGGGGCACGACACGGAAGAGAAAATAGATGTACCGACACTGAAGAAAATGAATGGAAAGCGATTGTCATTCATCGATCGTGATTCCGAAGAGATATCAAATAAAGACCGAGTCAAGCAAGCAGCTAAAAAACCGCTCAGAGACACGGAGAGCTACACGGATCGTAAAATAGGCATGAACAGGCAGAGATACGCAACGGATGACTCTGAAGAAGAAGCTATCGAATTTCTCAGAAATCAGCGACAGCATGACGAGGCTATGGCTCAGCGCAATAGACGTTCGTTATCCAGAACCAAAGAAAACAAGAGATTATCGTCAAGAGAGAGTGAAAGTGAGGAAGAGCGCAAAAAAAAGATTGAGGATGATTCGAAACAGTTTAAGAGATCCGAGTCCAGAGGAAGAACGTCAACTAAGGCGGATGATCGTTCTTGGGAATTCATCGGAAAGGAAGGTTCATCCGTTAGAGAACAACACGAGTCGAAACCACTTCTCGTAAAATCGGCGAGAAGAAGGTTCTCTTCTGAGAGCGAGGAGGAGCCACCAGCACAAGAAAAAACGAAACCGGTACGCGTTTCAAGTTCTGAAACAAGAACGAGTGATGAGGAGGAATGGGAACACGAATTAAGGATACGTAGAAAACAGTTTATGGAGAAATTGGCTACTCAACAGCGCGAGTCATTGGATGAGGAGAACGAGACTAGCGTGGAACCGTTGAAACGTAGATCCTCTGCGGAGGGCAGGATAGCCTTATTAAGAGATGATATTTCGGGTGAGGATAACATGGACTCGTGGACCGTCAGCGTTGGCCCACAAGCGCTTCTTGGGTCTTTTCAGGAACCAAGTGAGCCCGAGGAGGATGGTATTTACATGCGACGTAGAGAATACCGTGAACAGGGACCACCATCGAGAGAAGAGAGTCTAAGCGAGGAAGAGAGCAGTCAGGATACTTCGAGGAGACAATCCTATACTAGTGGTAGTCAGAAAACGTCTTTGGAAGAGGAAGACAACGTTAACAATTATAATTTTATTTTGACTAAGGGAAGCAAAAGAGAATCCCTGCAAGATCTATCGCAATTGTCACAAGAGGATTTGGCGAGTGCTGGATGGAACGTCGTAAAGAAAGAAGGCGATCTTTCTGTCAAACCAACGTCGACTGGTTTATTCAAACGAGAGTCCATTGTGAAGAGCCAGGCGAGTGAGGAAGATCCCGAATACCTCTTGCCAGAAAGGCCCAAGCTGGTCCAGCAAGAACGAGAACATCCGTTCAAGAAAGCCTGGCAAATGCAGTTCGGAAGAGGAAGGCTCTTCGGCGTACACTATAAAAGATTCCAAGGAGCAGCAATCCGAAACTAAAGCGAAAGAACCGTCGATCAAACGCGAGCTCAGTGGTGCGCAGTCCGAGGATACCGAGTCGTTCGCTGACGACGAATCGGTCGAAGTCACCGTAATGCTACGAGGTAGGAGCACTGACACGGAAGATGCAAGAACCAACTCAACGAGATCCGGGACGGATGAGACGGATTCGGTCTCGACAGAGTGCAGTAGAGCTATGCACGAAAGAGACCACAGGCAGAGCTCGAAATCTGAGACCGATGAAGATTCCGCGAAATTTAATTGGCCTGATGAAGAAGAGGAGGAGGCGCCGGAAAGTGATATCTACAGAACTGGCCACAGAGGGAAGTCTGAGGAAGTGGACTGGGATTGGGAGCGAGAGGAAACTTGACGAAAATGACTTTAGACGATTGTATAGAGTGACTATATCTTACCTTCAAATTCGGTTGAAGGCAAAGACGAAAGGAAACGATGGTTATAACGCTCGAAGGATGTACGATTTACAAGAGCAAAGATACACTGGCAAAGATGAAGAAATAATCAAAATTTATACGTTAATCGTTATATAAGTTAATAAATTATAATGAAAATATTCTATATACGCCATACAATTATAAACTCTTAATTTTTGTACGATGAGCAAAAATTCAAAAAACCCTGACTAGCTATATTACATAATAGCTATATCAATTTAAATAAATCAAGTAACGTCAGTAACGGCGGTATCAAATCCGCTTACCTCTATATATCACTTATAGGCCGCACGAAAGTCTGGGATCGCAATTAATTTGATTTAAATGACGTTTCATGGATCTTTTACGTGTATGTTTTTCGCATGGAACGCAAAGGGATGCATTAGCGAGTAAAGAGGAGAAACGGCCTCAGCTGATATACTTTACGAGACAAAATCTCGTAAAGAGCTCGTGCGCGAGCGCATAATGTTCATCGTTCGCTCGGGCTGGTAGGCGATCCTCGGCCAAACGCGTTATCCACGTGAGGTGATCTACGCTTGCGTTTATGGCGCCACGGGGATTACTTCCGTTCACCATACCTACGGATCTGCGGGTGGCGGTCGCCGCTCACGGCGGCGGCGGTTTTCATTGCTTTCACCCGACCGCCGCCGTGGCGGCGGTGGTTTGCCTCGTTTATGCCTGTCACACAGGACACGAAGGTAAACGAAGGCTTTATACCCTCTCGCGTAAACATATCCCCCATAGTCCCGTACTATACATCGCATAAACTGATGAAAAGATCGGCGCGTTACCGATCATATTTCATGCTTACGATCTGATCGCTTTATTTATGTCGCGGCTACATTGAGACTAATTACCGGTTTCCCTTCCGGCCAACACGTCGCGTCATGCTTGTCCGACACGCTTGGCCGTGACATCTCGCACAATTACTTAGTCCTTTGTTTAGCGCGTTATTAAAGTGTCGGTACTGCTTTCCTGTGGCACACCCTGTTTCGCGAGTGTTTGTGAACGTTGTCAGCTGTAAACAGATTATCCAACTAGATGATTTTCATGTCTTTTTAATGTCAAAGTTTACATAGTAAATTTGAGAATTACGTAGCTAAACATTTTTTTATCTAAAATTTTTGAAATATTTATGGATTATTTGGCGTCAATTTATTTTTCTGGTAGATATAGAGTATAGAATTATTATATACTCGTTTATGTATAAATGTATGTAAAACAATTGCGTGGGACTGTCACCATTTCATCGGGCGAAGAACAATAATAATTTGACTTGTATTTAAAAATATTTCACGGTATAGAATGAGGTCGCGGACGTTATTATGCATCGGAATCCTCACGTAAAATATATACGAATATCTGGAGACTTCGACGAGTGCTTCTGGTTCCCGCGCTTTCTCGGGTATGACGCCGCAAAATTGCATAGTCAACGTGATCCCGGACGTCCGAGGAATCCGAAACGGTTGAAGCGCGAACGGTACGACCTGCCACGGATCACTTCGTACCAATTTGGACTACGATGCCCTGCGAGATCGTGGCCGCGAGCGAAAGCCTTGGAACGGAACCCTTGAAATTCTAGGCTTCAAGATCTCGGGATCAGCATGGGTCTTCATAAGCCAGGAATTCGATAGCGGTTCCGAATCGCGGTCTGTTTCGCATCCTTGACGTCTCCATTGAACGCAGATCTTTGCCGGAAGGACGCTAAGGATAAATTTTCTTAGTAAGCCTTAAATTATAATCCTCTTATAAGCTTACCTATATGTCTTCATTTTCAAATTTTTAAATTATCAAAAATAATCAGAGTAGAATAGTAAAAAAATTCTGTATAAAAAGATTTTAAAGTACAAAAATACTAATCAATTATCACAAATCGCATTATAATGTTTAGCTAGTTTTAGATGTTAAAATATATTTTTCCATTTTCTAATTTCCGCAATAAATCTGGAAACTATAACAATTTTTTTAATTCTAATTATATCTTCGTAATTAATAACAGTAATATAATAAAAATTATTGTTTATACGTGAAATAAAGTTTATAAATATTCTGTTCTGAAGTAACGAGGAAAAAACCAAAGCTTTTCGTAACATCTCGTCTCTGGGTTCTCGTCTCAATTCGCAATACGACTGATCCACGTGCCGATATCGCGATTCGGCGTTGATGAAGATGGCGGTGACGCGTCGCGCGGGACAAAGAAGCGATGTGGAAGTTGAAGAAGTAACAGAAGAGGGAATACAATAGAAAATATTCGTCCAAGCCCGCCTGTTATTGCCTCGCACGTACCACGCGACGTACGTGTCGGTACGTTCTTATTTACTTTATCGAAAGAAGGCGAGTGCAGGCGGGCGGCGCCTCCGGTGTGTTACGATTTCCACGTTCTTCTCCCCGATCGTTCCCCAGACTCCAACCATGCTCCAACCCTTTTTCCTCCGTCCCTTTCTCCCTGCCACCACTTCCCTCGCCGACCAAAGCGTGGCCCTTCCTCGTCTCTTCGGAAAAGCGCGCGCCAGACGTGATCTCTCCGCGCGCATCGTCTCGTTAGTATGGCTGCTTATCCGCTTTTCTCGTTCTCCGAGAGCGCAACGTGAATGCCGCGCGTTTCTCCTCTATTGTCGTTGATTTCGGCCCGGTCCACGTGCGGCGTGTGCACACGCGTTACACACGACGGCGACGCGTGTCCACACGAGCGCACACCCTGTACACCCCGACGACGAAGTCCGCGCGCAACCCTCTATCCTGCGAGACGTGCCCAGACTGTTGAAGACTCTCTCTCTCTCTCTCTCTCTCTCTCTCTCTCTCTCTCTCTCTCTCTCTCTCTCTCCCCCCTCTCGATTTTCAAGATGCCGTCGCGTAATGCTGCCTCCCGCGAGGTATGCACTTCTCTTGCGATGCTGAACGCCCGAAGAACACCTCGCCAACGTAAATACCATGAAATCAAAGCACAACTCCCCAGTAATCTCATTGCTCCAGTTGCTACACCTATTTCTTTCGTGTTCAAAATTTGAAGTTCATCCAAATCCGTTGTCGCAAATAAAATGTTTGTCATTATTTGACAAATATGTATAAAATAATCGAAGCAGTGTGGATATGCTAAGCTTAAAAAATGTATGACTCATTAAACTTCATTAGTAAGAATAGGAAGACGATTCTTCTTTATTTAATCAAATTTACACAGAACGATTTTGTTGAATTATTTAAAAAGTTAGCTGGATCTGAAAATAATTATGTTGAATCAAAATAATCGTTATGTATAAATCTCAAACATGATGAGCAATGTTGCAAAAAATTTGGACATTTTAGCAATTAGTTTGAGCGTTCTATTACAATTATTTTAATTGATCCAATAAAATTATTTTCAAATCTGTATATGTAACTAAATTGTTAGATGTTTCAGCAAAGCCATCCTTTCTCTGTAAAAAGGAGAAATAAATCAATAGCTGCGTTCAGCAAGAAAAAATAGCTTTGCAACTGTTGTGAGATTCTTTCATATGGTTGGTTCTTGGTTCCTCTAAATTTAGTTCCCCTCTAAATTAGTTTTTCTAAATGTCAATCATATTAAAGAATCTTATGACAGTCACAAAACTGCTTTTTTTGCTGAATGCAACCAATGACAACTCCAAGTCACATTCTGTTATGCTAGAAAATTACGTGATTATTTTTAAAAAAATTAGAAAAATTTACAACTGCTATAATTATCTAGCAAATCCGATTGCTCTAATGAGATAATCTGTACGATTGCGAGCACAATTGTTTTTTTTTTTTACCAATTATATGTGATTAGCGTAGTATCGTAAACAGGTTCATGCGGCGCGATGTGGCGTGAAGGAGAGAGCGAATCCTGAATAACAAGAACTCTCGAGTGATGCTCGAAGGCGAGGAGAAACGTCTAGCGCCACGAAGACATTTGCATACTTGGGTATTCATGCAGGGGAAGCTTTCGTCGGCACATTACAGGATCCGGGATTGTTGCACGTGAATACGCGACACTGTCTGGGGAAGCGGCTGCGAGAACAGCAAAGAGCCGGTGGGAGAGACATTGTTAATGCGAGTAGGTTTGCACGGCCAGGGTATTTGCGACTTGCGATCGCCGGGTATTTGATGTAAGTAAATTGTGAGATATGCGTCTTGCGTTGCAATCGGAGCGTCATTTAATGTTTCGCGGAGCCGAGCGACGCTGAATACATATTTTTCAGCGCCCGGATACGAGACTTCAAATTTAATTGATGCCGTTTTAAATCGTTTGTGATTGTTGTTATCTGATAATGTCCTCTCGATATCTTAATCCAGGCCGAGTGAACTGTAAAGACCCTTCTACAATACACATAATAAGCTTAAGAAGTAAGAGTAGGTGTAAGAGTTTAGAGTAAGTGTAGATGTAGGCGTAAGCGAAATAAATTAATTTTATTTCTTACTCTTACTTCTAAAACCAAGTTTACTACTGTATTGTAGACGGACCTTAATACAACGCGCGCACAGCCTCTACTATGTCCGTGAAAGAGAGAGAGAGAGACGCTATTTCAAAATATAATTTACATAAATAATTACATAAATAATCTTAAATACTATAAATTTTTTAAATAATACTAATATTAAAATAATAATAATAATAATTTCATTTAACGCTCACAACGCTCGTAGAATCGTTTCATCCATTGTTTATCAAATATTAAACAAGGACAAACGATGCACGCGAGTGTTGCGAGCATTAAATGGAACGTAGCCATATACTGAGTGTTTAAGTTGTATTATTCAGAGTGCACAAGTCTCTAATTCTTTTTCGAGATTCGCGAAAAGTCATTTTCAAACTGCACAACGTATTACTAACTGATTCGTCATCGTACTCGACGAGGTTACATATCCGTTTTTCTTTTTTCCACGTTTCGCGAAGATAGAAAAGTTTCGCACGTCTCTTTACGGAATCATCGTCGTCTTCGTGCCACCGAGCCGAATAATTGCTTCGATTATTTACAAGATTTCCTCGTGGCAGATTAAAGCGATACCACTTCCGCCATCCCCATGACGCCGATTTCCCCTCCTTCTCTTTTGAGAAATCTCCCTCTTCCTTTTTCATCCGTACCTTCCTTCGTCGTGTGCCTTCCTATAAAGCCTAATCCGATCACGATGAAACGAGGTGTCCGTTCAAGTGTAATTCCGCGATAATGGATATTGCTATTCAAAGTATCTCTCGCATTAAATGACAAGTCTGATCGCGACTTTGCCAACGATAAGAAGGATCTCGTGATGTGACGCGGTCATGCTGCACGTGGAAAAAGGATTTAGCCAATTTCGCTTTTAATTTAATTAAACGGCTCAGTGAGAGCCCGTCTTAACCTGTTCTGAGAAAAAATATATACACAGATCCGATTTATTGTCGTTGAACGAGAAGTTTCCTTATCCTTATTGATTATGGAATAGAAAGACAATTGGAGTCGGATAACGCTCGGGACGTAATAAAGATAAACGTAAATAGATAGAGTAAGTTTGAATGTACACATAAAACACGATGCATGAAAAGCATAAAAAAAAACAAGAAGATTTGATGAAAATATGCGAGTATTTTAACGAAACAATTTTTCTCGATTAAATTTCGTCGCGGGGCTCCTTTACTCGCAGTGAAACATTTAATTGTACAGCTCAACGGTATTATTGCAGAAGATACTCGTTTAATTTATTTACGTTTATCCTTATTACGTCCTGAGCGCTACCCGATTCCAATTGCCTTTCTATTCCATAATCAATAAGGATAAGGAAGCTCCCTCGTTCAATAACGGCAATAAATCGGATCCGTGTGTAATTTCTCAGGCTCTACGAGCGCTCAATGAGAGGTGTTTCATATTGAATTATGAATGTGTCAAACGCGTGATGGGAAGGCGACATGATGAGCTGATGATGTCAATGGAACGAACGGGGGAGGCTCGCGCTCGCATGGAGCGTGCCGCAACCGATACCGCATCGTAGGTATTATAAGTTCAGTCGAATCCTTCGTGGGAATGAACGGCTTGCGCCCGCGAGACTCACCTTTGCATTACTACTAGCTCGTCCCCGAGCGTAATCTCTAAGCTCCTAAAAGGTACTCGCCCCTTTCAGCACGATCCGCCCGTGCCGCTTCAGTCGCTGCTCCCTTACAGAGTATATGCCGTCTATACTTTCTCTTCCTCTCAACGTCGACCTCGAACTTGGCGTTATCGAGGAAGGCCCGGAGAGACAAAGACACTTTCCGTGGAAAAACCGAAGTTCTTCGAATCATATCGGGAGTGACTCGCAACATTTGTTCGCCTGCGTAGAAAAAAAACAAGAGATTACATCTGAAGCAAGTCGAATAATATATGGAATATAATCTTCCTAATTTAAATTTCATAGCCAGAGTACATAGAACATATTGAGAGCTTTATTATTTAATGCTATTAAAATACAGGATAGGAGTGAACTTAGAGTATAACTTATATAGTAAAGCCTCAGATGAAAAAAAATTTATTTTGCACTTTCGACTTATACAAAGAATCATTCCCTATCTGGATGTATTACAGATTTATCACAATACCACGTCTATTAAGCTGGCACAGCCACTTCAGCACAATCAAACGCGACCTATACCACATTTTTTTGCTATTTTTTTGCTAATTTTTTGCTCTGTTCCCGATTTTTTTGCTCCAGCCGATTCGCTAAAACCCATGGCTGTGCTAGCTTAAGATCAAAGTTAGCACAGCCACAAAGAAAAAAAGCAGCAAATGAAAAATCAAGTACATATTCTTGAAGGGCTATTTTTTTGCTAATTTTTTGCTCTAATCTCGATTTTTTTGCTCACCGTTTAAGTCGAAAAATTCGACCAAGAGTGTGGCTGTGCTGGCCCGCGTACAAGAGTAAAGTACCTTAAAGAATTAATTGCACAGCCACACTCTTGGTCGAATTTTTCGACTTAAACGGTGAGCAAAAAAATCCGATTCGCGATGTTCTTAGAGCAATTAAATCTAGAAACATTTTGATACCAAAATGAGCCGAGCAATTAATTGCTTTAAGGTACTTTACTCTTGTATGCGATCCAGCACAGCCACACTCTTGGTCAAATTTTTCGACTTAAACGGTGAGCAAAAAAATCCGGTTTGCGATATTCTTAGAGCAATTAAATCTAGAAACATTTTGACACCAAAATGAGCCGAGCAATTAATTGCTTTAAGGTACTTTACTCTTGTACGCGAG